>NC_046641.1:4815798-5010798 GCF_900324485.2 Mastacembelus armatus | reverse complement strand
AAAGTATTTTTGTGTGGCAGCTGTAAGGGGAAAGGGGACCTGGATCCCAGGTCCTGACGGATGACCTGTGCGAGGTAATAAAAATATCAAAACCTCAGAGGCTCCTTAAACAAACAAAAAACATATCTGCACTAAAGTGAACAGTAGTTCACGGTGGGAGGCTACAATAAAGGCGGAGGGGCCTGTAAGTGCCACAGCATCCTACTTCCCACAAATTACCCCTACAATATAGTGCAGCTTAGTGAAAGTAGCTGGCAAGGCGCATAGATGCATTTTGTGAAGTGGAGGTGAAACTGAATGTGACACAGCACAGTGCACTTATGATTTAGTGAAGCTGAAGGGCTGTGAAGTGAGCTTATCAAGGCCAGATAAAGACAGATAGCCTCAGGAATGGAGGTTAATGTATTACACATGGCTCCCAGAGGCCTTTATCTGGTGTTTGACCTGGCTGGCCTGATATCTTTTCATAGTAATGAGGCATCATCTTCAGACTGTTTTTCTCCTCTCCCAGTATGCATTTTTGGGAATGTGTCAGGGTGAGACTATTAGGGCGTGGGTGTTAGAGTTTACAAGCTGCAAAGCCAGATGGACATATATTTAGGCAGCCACTCAAATGTATTGACAAGTGCAGTGACAGGTTGCTCTAGGAAAAAGAAGACGACGGAGGTCACGGACTGAAGAAAGAGAAAGCAGGTATAGACAGAGTAAGATTAGCAGGATAAATCAAGCATGGCTGACAGCAAGCTATTTCTGACACTGATGACAGTTCTCTGCAGGTGGAACTCCTGGTCCTCATCTTCCTTACAATGTAAAAATATCCCCAGTCCCCCCCTAGTAGCCACCTGCATGATGTCTTCTTTTTTTTTTTTTTTTGCACCAGTCAGCCAGTCTGGACTGACACATGGGTCTGGTCAGATCTGGCCCTACCTCAGTTTTAATGTATGTCCAAGCTGGCTGCAATGAAAATGAAACTGTCTTTATGTGCCCGCATACACACACAAACTCCCCACCTCCATTCCACTCTTGGGAATGGTACTGCTCTCCTGTTTGACAAATCCATCTCCTGTCAGCTAGGCAGGCAGGGTGACAAAAGGCTGTAATCTTCGTGTTGCTGAGTGTGATTCAGGGACAGGGTGTGTCAGAAATATTTGCGAAGCGCCTCCTAGTCACTAGGCTGTGAGTGAGCGATGATAGGGCATTTCAGTATATCGGTGTGAACACAGAGATCCGTGCCAAGACTGACGGGAAAGACGGAGAAAAGTGGCGCTTGGCTTGAGTGACATCTGCCAAGAGGACGCTCCTTTTGAATGTCTCCCATGTCGGTGAGATGCTACAAAAGAGGATGTGTGAGTTTGTGTTGGATCTGTCTTAGCACCACAAAACATCTTGTGGGCCCAGCTGCTGAACAGAGCTGGTAGCTTCCAGACAGCTGAGAACGCTGGCATTTAGACAGCAGGCCTGCTGTGTGTGCATCTGCATGCTGTGACACAGGCCAAGGAGGAGTGTTCAAAGAAAAGAAATGAATGATGAAGCCCAAAGACGGATTCTGTCAGTTGTGAGGTAGTTAAGGAAGCAATAGGAAGAAAAACAGGGTATCCAATAAAACAAACTAATGGATTTCGTTACAGATTTAGACCTGGTTAATGGCAGTGCTTGGAACAAATATTCTCTCCCTGATATTCAGCAGTGATGTCGTGGAACAATAGCACTGCTGCTGGAGAACATGTATTTAAACATGACAGCATCATTTCAGTTCAGTCATCCTAACATTGAGAGAAAGCAGGGCTTTCAACTAATTGACATTTTTATTATTATTTAATCAGCTGTGAATTGTCTCAGCTAATTGATTAGTCATGACAACTTCAGACTGCTTTTTTGCAACAGGCCAAAATCCAAAAAATGATCCATTTACTATTGTAGAAGGCCACCATCAGCAGACATTCACATTTGGCAAACTGGATTCTGGATCTAGTTTTTCTTTGAAGAATAGTTTGACCCTTTTGAAAATATGCTGCTTTGCTATCTTGGCCAGAGTTGGTTGAGAAGACACGTGCTACTCTTATATCTATACTGTAAAACCTATTTATGAAAAAGCCAAAAGTATTGGTGATTAATTGTCTATCAATCAACTAAAAATGAATCATGGTTAAATGCTATTGCTTTTATCATTGCACCATATCCAAATATTTTTTGTACTGTAGTCTATTTGTAAATTGTGCTCTATATGTCCTAATCTATTGTTCTATCTTTTGTTTTGTGTTTAATTATAACAGTGAAAAGTGCATGACTTTCACACTTTTTGGGGTGATGTTGTCAAATGTCCAACTAACAACCTAAAGCTTGGAAGATACTCTGTTTATAATGATATAAAACAGAATAATGCAGCATGGACCACATGTTTGGAATCTTAAATTGATAAATGACTTAAAACAATTAATTGTGCTTTAAAATTGATGGTGATTGCTTTTCTGTTGATCAACTAATCAGCTAACCATTTCAGCACAGTTACCATCAAGCAGCACTGTCACATAAAATCAGAGTAAATACTGATCACTGGCAGCTAAGGAACCAGCGTGGTTGCACATGAGCATCATTAATTTTCAATCGCAGGCACAAGACAACCTTTTTTTTTCTCACCACTTTTTCCCTCTGCTTTCTCAAGCTGTAGAAAGTAAAAACAGTTAGCCTGCTGGCCTTGCTGAATGACCCTCAGTACATTATTAGCTCTTTACTGCCTACAATTGCCTTTTCCTGACACAAACTATGGGAAGCAAAACAAACAAAAACAGACACTTAAACCCATCATTATCAGGCCTCTAATGCAAACCAGATGGAGAGAGGTAGGGGCATACCAACTTCTTGAGGTAATAACAAAGCTCCAAACAATCTTTCACCCCCCACGTTTCTTTGTATCATTGTATCTGGCTTGTTTGGTCTAACCAGTCACACACTGTTTCATACTATTTGTACCAGTGATGATGGTTTGATTTACAAAAAAAAAAAAAAAAAAAAAAATGACATCACTGCTTCATGTGAGTCTTAGCTTTCTTGCTCTGTTTTGATCAATGACATTCCTTCCTGTTTTCTCTCTCCTTTGCATTCCACATTATCCATTTGGGCTATGAGTACCTGGCTTATATCTTCCACATGCAGCTTGTGGATGGTTCCTGCCCGGAACAGGAGCACGCTGATAAATTCTTCACTGTCTCCTCCCATCCTAGGCCATTAGTCTCCTAGACACAACTTATGAAGTCAATTTTACGCTGTCCAGTTTGATTTCAGCTCCCATATCCAGATGCTTGAGCCTCATCTAGTGATCGAGCAGAGATCCCTTACCGGCAAGAAGAGCACGTTCTCTCCTCAGGAATGCCCACTGTAGCCGGCCCTTTAGATAGTGATCTTTCTCACCATTCATTATAATTTGTCAGAATGTTGCCCCTTTAGAGAGATTGATATTGTCCTTGGGACACTGTAGATCACGTGGAGAGAGAGCTGTGGCTAATCTTTAGCAGGCAGATGTTACAACAGTGTATCTCTCAGGTCTTCTCTCCTGCTGACCAGACCTTTCAATGCAAATGTAATTCATCACAGGCGCTTAAAGCAACAAGGCTCTGCAAACAAGGATTTCAGAGTGATGGTTTCTCTCTTTTTTGCAAACTGTGACAAAGGTAACTTAAAGCCCCATTGTGCTCCAAAATAGGCCTCCCTAACGCCAAACCAAATAGTGGGACGCAGAGAGATTTGCTCACGGCCCTCGTGCCGTAATGTTTTATGGTCGATGATTGAGTCCCACTGGTCTACGGCCAGGTTTAACAGACATTCAGCCTCACACTTGGACCTCAGTCATCAGATCAGCTGATAGTCTCTCCCTGTCAGTGTTTGTGTTGGCTGAGGTTTTCTAGACGGCAGTGATTAATAGCCTTGCTGACCTAATTATTTTCTCTAATTATTTTTCTCTCTTTTTTGCATGGACATTAGGTTACCACACAGAAACCTCAGATAAGCAGCCTTGCTGTCTCAACTACATCTTTAATACATGGTTTTAACATACAAACACCTGGTAAAATCTCCCTGCTCTGTGGTTTTACAGCTCCAGGACTGCGTGACTCTGGTCAACCCTGGGGTTTCCCAGCTGTGTATAAGAGAAGATGGTAAGCTTCTGGCGTCAGCAGGCTGGGACCACCGGGTGCGGATATTCGGCTGGAAGAAGCTGCGGCCACTGGCAGTACTTCAGTACCACGCAGACATGGTGCTAAGTGTGGCCTTCTCTGACCACCAGGACCCTAGAAAAAGACTGCTGGCTGCTGGATCCAAGGACCAGAGGATCAGCTTGTGGTCAATATACAATGAGGAGGCCAACAGTGGCTGAGCCTCTGAGCTCTGGTGGGATACACAGACTTTTAATCAATACTTTAACTGTCATCTGTACTGAAGTAATGTGCTGCTATATGTCTATTACCATTTCACACATGGCACAGCTGAATAATTCATGCAGAACCTAGAGTGGCATCAAACAGCAATTATTGCTGTTGTAATATTTATATTTCCAGAGTAAACAAAGACTCTTCTAACCAGAGTTAAAAAATAATCCCTCCTCTGCACATTAAAAATGATTTTTAATCTATTCCTAAGCAGCAGTACGTCATAAATTCTCAGTTAGGATAACATGCATTACAATTACACATTTTACCATCAGTTATGTTGGTGTATATTGTTCTTTTCTAATATTTAAAATTTTCATAATAAGGTTTTAGGTTTGACCAGAGAGACCTAATTTAAATTCCATCTATCTGGATACAAAATAGAGATGCAACTTGAGAAACAGGTAAAAAATAAAAAAAACATTTAACAGATGGTAGATAGAATTTTTTTTTTCAACCAAATGTTTGGAAAGTTCGTGGACTGTTTTTGAAATACCTTTGAAATTGAAATAAATGTTGTTCAAGTTGCACAAATCAGGGTTTTAATCACTGGTCGGTCAGAGGTTAGTTAATTTGAAACTAGGTGACTTTTTCTGCCCATTGTTCGCTAAAGCCCATTGTGATACTCTGTGTATGTAATTGTGTTGACTTACCTGATAGGAGATTTGGTCCAGTGGACTTGAATTTGGGGGTATACAACACACCTGAGCAGCTACATAATCCTGGGTTGTTATTCTAGCAGCTCTTAGCTCAACACACAGGCCCTCCAGTCTGACCTGAGCTGTGTTTGTCAAACATGGTTAATCACAGCAGGGCCATGAAAAATAGGGAGATGTTGTTCTAGTAAATGTGATGATCTGCATTTGCTCTCCTTGGGCAGCATCATTTATTCATGAGCTGATTTATATTTTTAAATTATTGTATTATTATTTCTTTGCAAAAGCAACTTAAAAAAGCTATACCTAATGATCAATCTGACAAATTTTAAACAAGTAAAAAGTAAAATGTATTTGTTGCACTTTTTGATACAATAGATTGTCAATTTTTGCATTTACCCCACATTTAATGTTAGATATAGATGTGTTTTTTTAAGAAAATGTATTTGTCAAGAAGACCTAGGGTGAATGTCCCACACTTGTTTTTCTGTCAATTGTCCCATAATACCTCTGACTCCGTGAACAGCACAGCAGCTCACAGATTACACCATGCTAAGAGGCCAGGGGCTCAAACACTTGCTGTTTTGCTTCATGAAGTTTTTTCTCCTGGGGTGACCTCACATTGAGAAGCTCATCATGTTGTACAGGAAACGCCTGCGAACTCAAAGAGCCAGACTAACACAGTGGCCAGGAATCATTAGCAAACAGAGGAAAGACAAGGTCATTTGCCAGATACGCTTCCTTGCTGTGATGCTACTGACATGGGGGAAAAAAGTGTACAATTACACATTTGGTGGTTTTTCCTGCTTTAAGACAAACTTAGGATTTAAATTTGTTTGTTTTGGTGTCGTTTTTGCAATACATGCTATATAATGAGAATTGTTTTGTTTACTTGTGTTTCCAAATGCCTGATTTTGTCGTTTCCTAGTTACATAATTTTCCTTGTTCATTGCAGTGCTCCATCTATACCTTTTGTCCCTGACCCCACCGGTGACATCTTGCATGCATAATAACTTCCTAACCCTCCGTTTGGCTTTAAACAAACACTAGAGGTGGTGTGGGCCAGCTTCCGTCCATTCACTGATAAATCAAATGGTACGTCCATTGATGCAGATGTCTGCTGAATAGAGCAGACAGCAACCCACTGGCCTTAAAAGTGGCTGGTGGACCTCATAAATCACTTCATAATAGATCATTTAGGAAGTCAATAAATGGGCAGAGCGACCATCTGCACAATAGGCCCCGTGCTTCACTTATCACCTAACGTGTGTCTTCCCTGGCCTCAAAGGTCAGAGGTCAGCCTGCCTTTGGGAGAGGACATAATCCTTGTGAGGTGTATTAGTGTGTCTAGTTGATGCTGTCATTCCTTGAGCCTTTGGGTGTATTCCTGGATTATATTACCAGCTAAGACGTCACACTGGCCATGATTATTTAGAAAACATGAGTGATGAAATAGAATGATCATATGAAAATAATCCATTTCTGCACAAGCCAAAGCCAATATTTCACTTCACAGTTAAATTGGTTTTATTTATTTTTTAAATTGTGAATTAATACAGATGTATCAAGGCTCTTGCCGAGTGGTGGTGATGTGTTTTGATGAACCCCATAAAACGTCCATCAGCAACCTCATGCAATGTAAGTTCTGTTTGGTGGTGAACTCTGGTTGGTTTACCTGGCTTGTTTTAATAACTGTCCCCAGATACAGCTGACATGCAGGCGAGGCTGAGCAGCAGAAATGTACACAGAGGTGCAGCAAAGGCATAGAGTCCCTGATAGGCCTGTCACAACAGATGTTCCAGATGCAGCCAAGTGTCAAATGATGCCTCAGGTTGCATTATCATCCATTCTCTACCTCCTCATACTTCAGTGACAAGTCATTGGCATTGTGTCTCCTGGAGCCTGAGACATCTATGAGTGTAAACTTTTGTGCATGAATACTACATTGAAATATTGTCTCTGAAAATGACCTGGGCTTGTTGAAAACATGTCAGGGCCTACTTAGGTGTATGTGTAGAAAATAAATGTGAAAAATATTTATAAAGCTGCAACCATAGTGCTAATATTTGTTTTGACATGAAGTTCATTATAATTCCTTCAGTAGGCGCAGTTTCCCTGATTTACCACTGCTTGCACTTGAAAAGAAAATTGTTTAATTTGCAAGGTTTTAAAATATATGTAATCTCAGCCTATTAAACTGTTGTTTTAATTTAGTTTGGTAAATATCAGAAACATTAAGGTAGAACAGACAAATAATAAGGAAATTATATTCATGTGCTGTTGTTTACAGGTCCCTTCAAGACTGTAGCTCAGAGCTACATAATGAGGCCAGCCCCAGGTTTTAACTATTCTACTTTACTCAACTATCTTTATGGGACTAGTTACTTTTACAAATTAATATGTTACATGCAACATCATGTAAGATCTTCTGACCTATATGTTAAAGCCGAAACGCCATATAATGAATATAGTTACAGTGCACTTCAGACTACAGCAGCAGCAGTAGACTTTAATTTATCAGTAAAAATACTCTTCTAGATTATGGTATGAAAATTAGAACAGCTACTGCTGCTTTAATGAGCCAATTTAAATGCATAGTTTTCATTTGTATTTGAATATTTTCATATTGCAGTGGTTTTTAACCTAAAATTTCCTCTTCCACCTCTTCCACAACTTAACTTGCTGTTACCCCCTTGTCCTAACTTTAACTTGCGGCTTTGCATGTGGACCGCCACAGCCCTGTCACATCCTCAGGACACTGGAAACCACAGAGCTGAATGTAGATGATTTGACTGACACGTTTAAACGACGTTGACCTTTTTATCGAGCTACATTTTAACCCAGATACAAGTAGGCTCTGAAGTAACTTTGTAGAAACTGTGGGGCTTTAGTCCAAAGGCTCCAAATTGTAGCTATACACTGTAGGCTATAACTGCCTGGTAGGACTTTCCTTGTTGTCATGGACACGGGGTATAGTTACTCTTATTTTCACTAGTTAAACAAAATACAGTTCCACCTAATATCATTTGACCCTTTAGCTGGTTGGCCTCACCCTGCCCAGAAGGAGCCCCGGGGTGCGGGCTTAACGCACTCTCTTCTCACGCTGCTTCCCAGTGTCAGAGCAGCTGATTATCAGCACGTGCTCGCCCACGTCACTGCACAGCAGTAGGACCAGCTACAGGAGCTGGATAGAGGAGCAGGACACAGGAACTGGATGGAGGAGCAGGCTACAGGAGCAGGATACAGGAACAGGATACAGGAGCAGGATAGAGGAGCAGGATAGAGGAGCAGGATAGAGGAGCAGGATAGAGGAGCAAGATAGAGGAGCTGGATACAGGAGCAGGATAGAGGAGCAGGATAGAGGAGCAAGATAGAGGAGCAGGATACAGGAGCAGGATAGAGGAGCAAGATAGAGGAGCAGGATAGAGGAGCAGGATAGAGGAGCAAGATAGAGGAGCAGGATAGAGGAGCAAGATAGAGGAGCTGGATACAGGAGCAGGATAGAGGAGCAAGATAGAGGAGCAGGATAGAGGAGCAAGATAGAGGAGCAGGATAGAGGAGCAGGATAGAGGAGCAGGATAGAGGAGCAAGATAGAGGAGCTGGATACAGGAGCAGGATAGAGGAGCTGGATACAGGAGCAAGATAGAGGAGCTGGATACAGGAGCAAGATAGAGGAGCTGGATACAGGAGCAGGATAGAGGAGCAAGATAGAGGAGCTGGATACAGAAGCAGGATAGAGGAGCTGGATACAGGAGCAGGATAGAGGAGCAAGATAGAGGAGCTGGATACAGGAGCAGGATAGAGGAGCTGGATACAGGAGCAAGATAGAGGAGCTGGATACAGGAGCAGGATAGAGGAGCAAGATAGAGGAGCTGGATACAGGAGCAGGATAGAGGAGCAAGATAGAGGAGCTGGATACAGGAGCAGGATAGAGGAGCAAGATAGAGGAGCTGGATACAGGAGCAGGATAGAGGAGCAAGATAGAGGAGCTGGATACAGAAGCAGGATAGAGGAGCTGGATACAGGAGCAAGATAGAGGAGCTGGATACAGGAGCAGGATAGAGGAGCAAGATAGAGGAGCTGGATACAGAAGCAGGATAGAGAGGCAGGATACAGGAGCTGGATACAGAAGCAGGATAGAGGAGCAAGATAGAGGAGCTGGATACAGGAGCTGGATACAGGAGCAGGATAGAGAGGCAGGATACAGGAGCTGGATACAGGAGCTGGATACAGGAGCAGGATACAGGAGCAGGAAATATAGCATAGCAATGCCACAATGTCTAAGCTTCAAAACAAGGCCTGAGTTTAAATCAAATCATTTGAGGACAAAAACGTCACTGAATTTAAACTGAATGAACTTGTGACTTTATGTTAAAATATCAGCTTTTTTCAAATGGCCAAGTAGGCAGCATAGACCTACAGGCTAGCCTTAAAAAAAGGTCATTGTCCATATTGGCTTCACAATAAAGTTACATTGTACTAGCCAAAGGTAACAAAAAAACCATACAACCAATTAGTCTGTGTTTAAATGAGTGGAAACATTATTTAACCTCTGACACCTTTACGAGCCATTAAACAGTCAGAGGTCAAACGCCCTCGGGTATCCTTTTCCCTGCTCTCCGCTGTGGGGCCACTGGGTTCAAGGAGAGAAACAAATATACATTATTGAAATAAATCATTAGGCTGCTTCCTTCTGTAACGTGACAGGCCAAAATCCCAAAGCAGACTTTTTCCCCCAACGAGATTAACCTTGACAACAAAGCATTCCTCATAGGACTTCAAATAGGAGCTGGAATGGCTGCACAGATAAGGAAGGTGAAACACTTCAAATATCACCTCACTGTCCCATTAAATTTCAGCAATGGTATCCTTTAGGGGAGAGTGGGAATTTAACGTTTGTGATTACTTTTTTTTTATTACTTTCTGTATAGTTCGTGCTTGCAAACACAAGATGATAGATTTACATGAATTAAGTCATTGTTTTACTAAATGATTTGCACAGTACTGTGGTCTATAATAAATTCTTAAATGCCCAATAAATCTCTAATAATTTATGTAATTTATTAAAAGTTACTATTATGGTTTTGAATTGTTCATCCAGATTTTTTTCTCAATGAAAAATGTTTAAAGGCCTTTCACAATTATAACAATGTTCAAATGACCTCTTTGATCATTAATCAATAGAGGACTCTAAGTGAACTTTAATGTGACCGTAGCTCCTAGTCTCGTTGAGAAGGAAATGTGTGTAGTACTTCATATGGTCGGTGACTCATTTATGCATGTATATGCTTTTGTCATAATACCAGGTGCAGATTTCAACATTTGAACTACAGTGCAGTCTGATGTTTAGACAGCTTCCAAGTCCTGACTCCAGATGATTGCAGGAGCAGCGGACATCTCAACCTATTTCAACAGGGCAAATCCGCACAGGGAAGCCTGAACAATGCTAATAGTGAGGTAAGCTTTTGTTTTTTTTGAACCCTCCCCCTTCAGCAATGCAGCAGCAGGAGGGAATTTGAATGGAAGACTGGCACGAGGAACTCTATTTTACAAATTACAAGAATTTAATGTTTATTTTACAGATACAGAACAGTCATTCTGCTTCATTTATTAACTTTGAATTGCTGCAGGTCAGTGCCATGGTACAAGCTTCTCAGAGCGGCTCAAAATGTTGAGAATGTTTCAAAATCAAATCTTGTAATTTTTTTTTTTTCAAACAAAAACATTTCGATGTGTTTCTACACCCTCTCTGATGAGCTCAACATGCAAACATCTCAACTACCTAGAAGGTTGATGAACTATATAACATATGGCTTTTTTGAAAGCAATAAAAACAAGGCAAATCAAAAAGTGCATCCAACACAAAAAAAAAAAAGAATTGAATTCCAGTCTTTGATCAAAGGTAATGTCCGTGTTAAGGAGAGGCCCCTCCTGTCTCCTCTCTTTGCTGGCTCACTGTCTGCACTGCTCAGGTAAAAGGTGCCCTGATATAGAGCTCTTGCCATTTAGGTTCAAAGGTCAAAGCAGACCTCTCCAAGGGCTCAGAACAGGTGCCAATGCTTCCCACAAAAATGCATTTCCTTTAAATAAATATGGCAGGGATTATCCAGCAGAAAAGAGTTTCAGTCTGTGAATGCACTTTGCAGGATTTGTAAGCCATCGGCAGGAGCATGTTGCCTTTCCTGCCTGTTTCCATTCCCACAGTGCTGCGATTAGCCCTGGTGGACAGCAGTCATTATCTGGGCCCATAGTCATAGTTAGAGGGGCCACTGGTGGCTGAGTACATGTTAGCTGTAGCTGGGTTCATGTGGTGATGATACGTATGTCCTCTGATACTGGGTAAAGGGTAGGGTGATGGCCTGGTCTTGGCCCCCAGGTAGTGTTCATAGGTGGTGGGGTACTTGTAAGGGTGGTGGTGCAGGGTGTCCGGGGGTAGAGGGTGGGGGTCTGGCCGAAGGTCGTGGGGAGGACTGGGTCGGCCACTTGTGAGTGGGACAGCATGGAGGCCTCCTGGGACAGGCAGGGCGGGGCTGAGGACCCGGGACATCAGCTGGTGAGCAGGGTCAGCGTGTATGGGTGTGCCACTGGGGTCTCGTTCATATTCCCGCCGATTGTCATCTGTGGAGGAAAAAGCATGAGGATAGTCAGAGAGAGCCAGCATGTGAATGCTTTGTATCAGTAGGCTGTCTAACTTTTTCTGAAAAGTTAGTTTCGGCTGCCCAGACTACAGTAGGCTATGAGACATATAGGTTTTCAAATGCTAGGGCTGATACCAGTCTTTTTTTGGGGGGTTTGGGTTGGGGGGAGGGTTGAAGCCAATAACAGCTTGCAATGTGCCCTTACATATAAGAAAATCTCATTCTACACACACATGAACAGTATTTTTAGCATTATTAAGAGGCTGAAATCTACCTAGGTCACTATACAGAAAAAACTGTACTTAAACCCGTTAAAATGTAAATAGTAATTATTTCTTATTGTTAAAACTTTTTTTATGCAAAAGTTAAATATTTTACTAAAAATGTTGCATTAGAAAAAAAACCTATTTCAAACATTCTTTTCAATAGATCAAAAGCCTGTCAGAGTCAAAGTGGAGCTTTCAATTGAATAAATATTTTTAATTTTATTATTGAACAAAATCTGTGTTGAGAAAATGTTATTTTCAATTGCAGATTTTACTGTATTAAGAAGCTGTGGTCAGCTGCATAAGAATGTCTTTTATATTAGCAGTGGGTGGGTGACACTGACTGATGGATATTGGATTTTTAATTAAAAGCCAGTGATAGCCTGAAATGAGAATGCACTACAGTACAAGAAAGTAAAGGAAATGTGGAATATGCCAACTGTTGAAAGACTTTTTTTCTAAAGTCTCAGTAACTTAACGTGACTGTGTTTCATGTTTGATAACAGGCATGGGTTTTGAAAGGAAACAAAGAGCGAGCTGCAGACCTTTCTCTGTGCCGTTCTGCTGAGGGGGAGATGACATTGGGTTTCTTGTTCTGGCAAAGGCACTCATTATTGGCAGAGAGCCTGGCCTGTGATTCCTGGGCCTGGAGCAGGGAGAGTGGATTCAGTTACATGCTCATTCAATGAATGTCCAGGGCACAATTTATTTATAATGTATTAAAATGATAAATGCACATTTTAAGCGTTTACACTGATGCATGTAATGAGCATTTACACATTGCCAAGCTCCACTTCACAGTGACAAAAATATGAAGCAACCTATCACATGATTCAGATTGTCCTGTTCTATAAATTTACCATATATTCTCATGAACCTCAGCGTAAATGCTTTAAGGAAACAAGAAAAAGTCATTTGCAGAGCTGGATGAACAGCATTTGAGCAAAGTCTCTCCATAGGCTTCGGCTGCCTCAGTGTACCAGATGGGTGGGGTTTACTCCTGTGTTACAATTACAAGAGTAGTGACAGAAAAGCACAGCCAATTGACTTTCAAACAATATCCAGTGATTTCTAAGTTTCATGGCACTCATCTGGCACCTGAGTGAGATTACACAAATACCAAAACTATTTTGCACGTCTATTTTGACCAATCCGCTCTGTTGTACATCTTCACATCATGTGGAAACATATCAATAAGACTGTGTTACTTGAGTGTAAACACTCACCAGTCCTCTGGGTCACAGTCCCTGAAGCCCTTTGCAAAGGGATTACTGGCTATCTTCAGCTGTGTGATCTGAAATCCAGAGCACATGAAATCAACATTTAATAAGATCATTGACATACAGCGTCAGTAGTCACTGCATTGATTTTTTTATTAGAAAGAACAGTGATTTTATTTTTTTTTGTTGGAATATCTAAAAATCCCACTGGAACACATCGGTGGTGTAATTATATTGAATTAAGTGGTTGTGTGTTGTTCAAGTTTACATCATGTTAATTCAGGGTTTTTCAAAACGCAAAGTGAATGTTTAAAAACTCCCAGTTAGTAAAGAGCTTATGTTGTTAGACAGTTTATTTCTGTACTTGCTTTTAACATTTACAGCTGTAAAGCGTCTGAGACCGGCACAGAGCAATCCACGTCATAAATAATTCACAGTTTCTCATTATCAATTTAATTCGATTTATTTGTATAGCACCAAATCACAATACAGCCACCTGAGGGCACTTTACAAAAAAACAAGCATTATCACCTGCACATCGACTTCAGATCTGCTTATCTGAATCATTTGTCGTCACATTATAAAGGCAGTAAAATGGTCCACTGTAACAACGCTTCAAGCACGCCTATAGAAATAATACAGTTCATTTCCTATAGTCACAGGATCTCACACTATTTCACCATTAGGCCAGTTTGTAAACGTGTGATAAGAAAGGAGATTATGTTAATTATTCACACATTAGGAGTTCGCGGTGAAAACCCGATGAATGGGTTTGTAAATCCACACGGGCGCAAAGGCTGCTAGAAAAAAAAAGCAGGGAGGACGCAGAAGAGCGCAGTCAACATTTACGCACGAAAGCGCGCCATGGAAGCAGCTGAGCTACGTTCATGTGGGTGGAAAATGTTATCACAGATAGACGACAGGCTGCTTTCTTTTACAATGTCTCAAAATCATTAGCCGTTTAGCCTGTCATATATCACCTTATTGCCCAAATGTTCAAATAAAATGGCTTATTTATATATGGGCATTTCACTGATGAGCAAATGTGTGTTTTCACTGTTGGTTTGACACAAGTTTGGAAAAAGCTGCTCACCCGGTGGTTCTGGTACGCCGTCACCGCCGTGAAGCGGGTTTCCTCAAAAACAAAGGTTTTGTAATTCTCCTCTGCATATTTCTCGCTGTCCTTGCGTGGGTCCACATAAACCACGTGAAACCTGGGCTGGTATCGGTGCATCGAGTTCAGTATGATCTGTGAAAGACACGGGAGGCGTCAGCACTCATAAAGAATTATAATGAAAAAACACTGTACTAAAGGGCTGTAGGCTTAAACTCAGCTAATCGAGTTGTTTTATAGTTAGTAGTAGATCAAAAACACACACTAAAGTCTCGTAAAGGCCAAACGAGGAAGTGTCTGTTAAAATGATCTTATTTAGCCAAGTACATATGAAAAACAAGTGGGGGTCGGCACATTTGTAATCATGACGTTTATTTAGTTAAATAGAACAACTCCACTTCCACACATTTCTGAATTAAAAGCCTATACTTTTATTGATTTGTTTATTTAGCGCTTGATATTTAGAAACACCAAGCAGTGATGTTAACTGATCGTTTGGGGCCCACGGTGGACACTGCGTATCCTGATTTTCCAGGAATCCCGGGCATGTCAGAACATTTTCAGTGTTTGATAAAATATTTGCCCAAATCTCGAGAAGGCCTCCTTTGCTCCTTTTCTCATTTCGCAGCTATTGCCCTTACACAGAAAGGCGCTGATGATCAAATGGGAAAGACTAAAATAATTTCCAGCGGTGAAATGTTCCACTGCTTTTGGAGTAAAGCCTGATAGATGACTATTAGTCAAAATATCAAGGATTATTACTGTTAAAACACTCGGATCAATCAGTCCACGGAAGAATAAAATGTTCAGCCTCCCCTTTAACGGTAATAATCATCTGAGACGGTCTGGTTGTCTCTATATTTTTTTTAACCCCTTGGAGTGTGGTGACGAAACTAAATGCTAAATGTTTACATTGTGATTTTGTCGTCTTTTGTAGCCCACATTTGCTGCTCGCTGTTGTGTGGAGCTCACACTGTGTGTTTTGTGGTCACATTAAGGTTTTGTTGTGCGTGCGTTTATGACCAGTCGCGCACTTACATGTCCGTTGTCATCCAGCAGGTTGTTAGTGAGTTTGAGCTTATCGAAAGAGACGATCTGCTTCATCCACTGGGCGCCTTTGGCCGGAGAGTCCGGGTGGTAGTGTACCCTGCCCGGTGTGGCGGGGTCAGCCTTACCCGCCACCAACCACGACGAGCTGTGGAAAGCATACCTGAAAGACCGCAGAAAGTTAAGACACGAGGCTCTGATTGTCCAACATTATGCAATGTGAATTAAACATCCGTGCATGTGTTGATGTGTAGACACTACGGCTATAGAAACAACTGAACTGGGGAAAATGTAATTTATTTCTAAGCATATAGGCTCATATAGGCTCATATAGGCTCATATAGGCTCATATAGGCTCATGGTGGCATATTTCAGATACACGGATCGGTTAAATGTGGTATAAATGTAATAATTTGAGTATAGGCTGTAGTAACACTTTCATTTAATTATTCATTCTTTAATTTATATTGTAGTGTAGTATTTAATTGCTTTCAGATTAATGGTGCACCTCAGCATAAACCCTCTGATCCAGTGCAATATTTTACGGCTCTCTGGTGACAGAAGCGCATTTCATTTGTCTGAGGACAGTTACCTGTAACGTTTGTCGTCTACAGGCAGGAAGTCCATCAGGAGCATATAGTCGGCCATGGGATCCATCCCAAATATTTTCACTTGGAAAGTTGGAAACATTCTCCTGGCAAAGAAAAAAAAAAATCAAAGATTATGGGACGACTTTTGGGGTCTGACTGAAATGGTTGGTGCTGCTGTTTGCTTGAGTGCATATTTTGTTTTTATAGGCCTACGCTGCTTTTTAAAACCGAATCATCTGTGTGTGGACGGTGCTGTACACTGTTATTTATTTGTTATTAGGAATTCGTCACAGGTGCCAAAAATGGTTTTGCCAGAGTATTTTTAAAAATCCGGCATGGTTGCACTTTGCAGAGGAAATTCAGCTCCAGGCCAACAGAGCTGGATTTGGTCTGAACTGTAGAGGAGGACGCAACCTTCAGAAAATGACGTGATTTAGTCTGTGCGTGACCAGATAAAACACTCCCTCATCTGAATAGCCTAGAGCTTTCGGTTTGTTGTCTTTTAGCACTACTTAAAAAAAACTAAAAAAATCTTTTGCACGACGCTTTAACTTCTGCTGGATTTGATGGATTGCAGACACCACAGGGCCTGAGCACATGTAGTGGAAACACACAGACGCAGATGGGTGGTGTTTTTGTAGGACAGGTACTCTTTTTAGCGTTAGCGATAAATATCCAGAATTATATAGCTTAAAATAAAAAAAAAAAAAGAACAGGGAACATTTAGAGCATGCTACTAATATTTTCTCGACATTTCTCTGCTTTGTCCCCAGAAATTTACACTGAATCTTTTTTTTTTTTGTTTTGTTTTGTTTTTTTTTTTTTGGGGTGTTTGGCTTTAAGTATCGTCGGCGGCTCGGTCAGCGCTCATGCACACAAACATTTGTTTTTCCCCCCTTCTCCTAACTAGGTTAAGTTACTGTGTAGGGCCGGTATCCCCCAAGAACATCAGCTGAAAGTTGAGTAATCCGCCGAGTCAGTGAAAGGGATCCTAAAATCAACGCTCAATTAACGTCAGTGTTGTGGCTAGGTGAGGCTGAAGGAGCTTTTGAAGTGCTCTGCTGCGGATCTCCTTTCTCCTGTCAGGCAGCGCCGAGCGCGGAAACTCAACCCTCACTTTCAGGATTAAGTCTATTATCTCCTGCCTCTTTATATTATTATAATACAGAAATCACTCTGACGCGTGTAAGTGCCATATTTGGTGTTTACCGGTTGAAAACAATGCTATACTGAATATTAGTGAAAGATTTTAGGGGTCAGAGGTCAGTGCTGGTAAGAATTTTGCCCTGCGTACGGATACAAACACAGCTAAAATAAAGTGGGCCTACACAGTCTGCAATAAAAATGCCTCTCTGATTTATCTTTAATTTTGGAAAACTAAACTCGAGATATCAGATCTTTTTTTAAAATTAGGCCTGCCATATTTATTTTAATAACCCCAATCAAATCCTACTAACTTGTTGTGTATTTGTTCAGTGTACGCAAAAATGTTTTAGTGAGGCTGACGAGGAAAGAAAGAGACGCAGACACTCTAATAATGAGGACACATTAAAAAAGAAAGGTGAACACGTGTCGAGGCTCGATTAAAAACAGCAGTGTGACACTGTAACGAGCTTGTGTGGGAGTTAAACACTCATATAAAACATCTGAAACAGCAGCAGCCTAATGTCGCGGTGCCTCAGATTCAGGCTGACACTGAAGAAAACCAGCCGAGAGCCACAGATAGCTTTGTTGGATCGATGACACGCATCAGGATCAGACCAGCATGGTGTTTACAGCTGACACACAACCACATGCAAGTCTCAGGCCTGAACCGCTCATTGCACAGCTTCAGACAAAAAGCCAACCGGGCCCACACAGCGATCATGTCCGCTTTCATTTATTTCTTTCACCCGGCACTTCAAACCTTAATGTGCAGGCAACAAGACACTGTTTTCTCGTATCCGATAAATGTTATGATGAACTGAGACACCACGCAGTCAAATAGTGAAAACAGTTGTTTCATAATGAACTCCAGAAGAAGAAAGAAATGTATAAAAAATGAAAAACCTTTGTCCGAATTGGATTTGTTAGTGTTTATATTTCTAAACGAACTAAATCGAAATATATCCTTCATATCTGATTTGCGTCTTCACCATAAATGTTCAAACTGTTTAAAATGAAAAAATAAAAACGTGGGACCCACTGAATTTCCTACATAGCTGCCTAATATAATCTGTTAGAGTAAAACGTAATTTAGCCTATCCTGTATTATTTGTTCGCTCTATCCAAATGTGCTTGAGGTTTAGCTGGAGAAAAGTAATTTAACAGCGCCCGGTGTGTGTGTGCAGTCTGTGCTCACCTGCCAGCCTTGGTGACGATCATTTCTGTGCCCAGCTGATTAAATTCGTCCCATAAAGCTTTCATCTCCAACTGGACGTTAATGTTGGCCACTTTGGGATTCTTCTTCACGATAGTTTTGCTGTTCGGTGTGGAGTTGGAGGACGACGAGGAGCAGTTGGGAGTCCCACTGTCGCTCGGCGGGGCCTGGCCCGGGTTAGACCCCGGGTAGTTGTAGTTGTGCTGTGCGGCCGGGCAAGGCTCAAAGTGGGACTCATGTTGGCTGTAGGGGTCCCCGGGGGACGGAGAAAGGTGGTAGCCCCCCGACGTGTTGAGACTGCTCAGGCTGCTCGTCGTGAAGGCTGCAACATCGCAAAAATGGGACAGCTGCGTCAGCCACGGACTGGATATGGCTGAAATCATCCCAAAAAACTGGATTTACTAAATAAGCCTTGCACCGTTAAAACACAATCAGTAAAAACAGAAGCAGAATTCAGTGATCTCCAAATGAAGATGTCAGGCACAAATGCACGCCTTTCGCTTTTAAAAGTTTCCGTCTCGGCTTCTCGTGAATCCCAGAGGTTGCATCCACTGCCTGCATACTACACTCGGCCTGATCTAAAATAACACACGTCCGTGTAGTGCCGAAATCTTTCCAAAAACAGTCACGGAGAATCTCTGAACTACTGGCAGAAACGAGCTTCGAGTGCGTGTGAATGAGACTTTGCTTTGGATCGATTGCGCTCTGAGCGGCTCTGTTGTGCGCTGCTGCTGCTGTGTGTTACACTGCAACCCCGTCTCCTCTCTTATCTGACGCATAGGGCCTCCCCTTTGCGATAAAACCGGTTCTTATTTCTATTTAGATAAGGAACTGCAGGTAATGTGCCTTTTCCTCGCCTTGGGACGAGACTGATTGACATAGAAGTGCGCCCCTTTTTAATGGGCTTTCCGGCACCCATTTAACTGGGGGTATCGCCCACGTTACCCCCTTTAACAAACAATAGAGGATCTGACCGGCAGAGTGGAGTGTGAAGGCTTTTCAAGGTAAATACCCACTGATTTGCATGAACAAACAAACAAACAGGCAGCAGGTGACTGTTCCTTTCTTGTTATTGGGAACACACACCCCCCTTCTGGCTGGATATGCTTATTATGGTCTGTTTTTACCATTATGCACAGGGTACCCGTGTAAACCCTCCTCCTCTTGGCTTCATTTTCAAAGAATGTGTCCACGAATTAAAGTTGACTCTGTGTGTAGCACTTTGGGGTTTTGAAATAGGAAACTTTTCCCACTTTTTCCGTTGCTTTGTATGCACGTCTTCTCCCTTACGGCATGAATTTTCACAGAGGACCAACTATGCCAGAACTGAATTGTACAATAATTTCATTCATGCATTCAAAACGACGGGTCCGTGCGTGGTTTTGCGCATTGCGCTCTGTTGTGCATGTTGAATATGCCGATCAACCGAGCAGATAAATGGGTGCTGGGTATTTTCGGGTGACCGGTGTACATGCTACAGGAGCTCTACGGGCATCAACAAACACTTTTACCTTCCATTTCCCGGGTGACAGTGCTGTAGTGCATTTTAAAGGAACTGTGGTTGCGCAGGTCTGGCTTGTTCAGGCCGGTGCTCTGTTTGTCAAACGGTGCGTTTCCTGCTTGCTCTGCAGCCGAAATCAGAGAGGCAATACTGAAAGCATTTGCCTTTGGTGAGAGGGGACCGCCGTCGTCCATAGGCAAGGGATCGAGTCGGAAAAAGACGTCCCTCCTCCTCCTCTGCTTTCCAACCGCGCAGAAAGCAGGAGAAGGTTGCGCACAATAGAGAGGAACATACGCCAAATGGGATTTTTACATTCCGCCACCGGGACTCGATGGGGGAGAGAGTCTGGGGTAGATTGTATTCCCACGGCTATTGTGAAGACGCAAAAAGCTCTCCGGTGCTCAGATTCGTTTGATTAAAGTCTAAACACGTCCTGGTGTCAAAACATAGTTCATCCGCAACAAGAGAGTGAGCGCTTCCCTTGTTTCTCCTCCGGTCGGTGGCGGGGTGGTGTCATCTGAGTCCTGCCTTGAGGAGAAGCTACTACTGCTACGAGAATGTCAAAAGTGAGCGAGATCCGCCTCCCCCTGCACCACTAGGAAAAAAGAGTCTGCGCTTTGCACTGGATGTTTTATTTCAATAAGACCTTGACAGTCATTTGAATTCAACTCCAACGTCACTGCAATGTCCGGCTTCAAAGTTCCTCACTTTTCCAGTAAATTACAGGGCTATATATGCGTTTGCATGTTCGAGCTACCCAGACAGTGTTGCTCCTGCACCGAGTTTGTCTGGGGCATCAGAGGCTGCACTGCAAAAATATCAACATTTATTATCAATTACGCGACAGCACATGTGAAAAGTTAGTTTTTCCTCAGCAAAGTCGTAAGAACACACAGGACTATTCAGTCAGTTAATTCAGATTGTTTACACATTTTTCAGATGTTTGAAATGTTGCCTTTAATTTGAGGAGAAATAGAAAACACTGATATGAGATATTAAGACAGAAATAAGTGGGAGTTGACAGACATTTTACTTGATCTTTTACTAGATCACACATTTTCGACGCAGGTTAAGCTGTCTCCATTAAGAGATGGTATATCTGGTTATGCAACCATCCATCCTTGTGCACTTTTCTAATGTATTTTACTGTCAAATTCAGCAATTTCGCGCAGACGTTTCTTGGATTTCCGAGGCCGCTTTACCTCCTGTACATTTTGCTCCATACAGAAAAACATACAGAGATTTCTGCCCAGCAAAATGCCATCCGTGCACTCAGTAAACAGGGAGGATAAACACACGTCGCACTCCAGGCCGAGGCTGGACTTGACCTCTACGCCTTGGGCCTCCATTGCCTGGTTGGTTGTCAGCTTATCAAGTTCAGCTTTAAAGTGCAGCAACCGGCGACGTGGTTTGTTGGAGCTGCTGCGATAGCGACCGAATAGAAGTGTAATTTACACTGGAGTCACTGAATCAAGTGTGAAGGCAGCAGCAGGGTTCTAATGGGATAGAGCTTTAGAGGATTATCTCTATTTGTTTTGGATGCCTCTTTTGAAGGCAGTGAGCATAAATAAACTACAGCAATATGTTGTTTAAGGTAAATATTTACGATAGATAGATAGATAGATAGATAGATAGATAGATAGATAGATAGATAGATAGATAGATAGATAGATAGATAGATAGATAGATAGATAGATAGATGGCGTCTGTGACGTTATGATTACTTTATAAAACAAATTACGCATGGTGCAGTGTAAACGAAGAGGACGTGTTTCTGCCAAAGTACCACGACCACTTTTTATCAGATATGATGCCGTCGATACCAATTCACTTCATCACTGCCAAGTTGGAGGCCTCCTTTGTAAATATTCAAGTGATAACAGACAAAGTACAGGAGCAGATCAAAATGGGAAGAGACTGTGTAGGAATTTGCTCGCAGGTCTCAGCAGTGGCCAGAACACAGGGAAGCATTCAACACTGCCCTTATAAATTATCGACTTTTAGGTGAATTTTAGTTGGAAAAAATGTTTATCAGCAAGCTACATTTAATTTCTGTGACGAAAAAACGTCCTGTAGAAAATCCAGGTGCTATTTATTGCTAAACTTTCAGATTGAAGCAAAGGAACAATCAGAGCAGAATCAAAAACATAAATATAAAAAGTATTGATTGTGTACAATATAAATTTTATACCTGTATATCAATAAGACTGATTTAATTACGTGGTAGTGAATAAATGATGCATTATGCAGGAAACTTTGTAGCCTGTTAATGAAGCCAAAGTGAACATTTCTGTAAAGTGTAAAAAAGCAGGTCGAATATAGGCTCCATATCTTTGATATTCTCATAGAGCTGAAGACTTCAGCACATAAGATCCGAGCCTGACGACAACTAGACAAAGTGAGCGAAGTATGTGGACAGTCCTCGGTGATTAGAGGATACAGACCTGGACAACAACTACCCTGTCTCTGTTCACAGCGGGGACATGTCTGTATGTGATCTCTGTCAGTGTAGCCCAATAACTGTGTGTTATTGTTTGTTTTTCATTGAAAATGTAACGGCGACGTATTTATTATTTAAATTGGGAATGTGTACTCCTAGTTTGAAGTTATAAAATTGTAGGCCTTCATGTAGTCCACATAGAGGGAAACAGCATCGGATTTAGTGATCAGATGATTAAGTTTGTCTTTAGTTACTGCTGAAGCGCCGTCGTGTGATTAAAATCAGCATTTTGGCTGTCATTCCCAGGTAATGGTACTAATACCAGTAAAACACTTGTAATCCTACCTATTTACATTGTCTATGCAGAACTATTTGGCTGTGACCCTGCTGACATGGAGTGAAGTCTGAAAACAGGCTTCATAATTCATTTTAGATGTTTGAATTATTTTTGAAATAACTGTTTGATTTGTCGCACTTTTCTAATTTCTAGGATAAATATTTTACATAGGAGAATAGGACCCATCCTCACCACGTATCATTTTAGTTTGTTTTGTAATTGATCACGTTATATTCTTACCTTATATGCTCTTGTTTTTCAGACCGCATAGTGAGACTCTATAAAGATTACTGACAGGATACTATACAAGGATGACAGGGGACAGGAAGCAAAGATGGAGATCCGCGCTGTCAAGGCGTGCGCTTTTACGCACTTCAAAAAGTATTTAAATATCTTTTCCTAACAAAATTGCAAAGAGCAAATCCATAAGTTTGACTGCAGTTCTGTCTCAGTAACAGTGGTTTTTGTCACATCTTTCCAACCATTTAGCCTCACACAGCACACATTTAATCATGTTGTTAGTTGTTTTCCTGATGTCCTTTACACGAGAATCGGAGGCTTCTCCTCGTGCACGAGAGGCCTGTGTGTCTCGTTGTGATAATATGACAAATTCAAATTCAAAACACTCCCGCCCGTGTCTTATTAAATGCCACAGGTCTCGAAAACGTCAAGCCTCAGCAGCTGCTATTTATGTGTTATTAGTCAGAGATGTGATTAGGTCATCGGTATATCTGGAAAGACCTGTGGGTGCACACTTTCTTTTTTCTTCTTCTTCCTCTCGCTCTATTTCTGCTCCTGTGTTTCTCCCAGACGCACCATAAGATAATATAAAATCCCTTTTGATATGTTTATGCTTGTGTTGTGGAGACGTCTATTTCACCATTCTTTAGTTTAACGAGCTTGTCTGTGCCACAGTTTCACCTGGTTAAAAAAAAAATTGTGCGCTCATTTAACAGATAATAAATCACCAATGATTCCACTGATCATAAAAAACAATGAATTTCACATTCACGTTGCTTGACTGAACCTGTGGGGACCGATGCGGCGCACTCCTCGTATAAAACCCAATCCTCTGTAAATATTAGTCTAAATGCCTGAATAAGAACGAGAGGAAGTGAGCAGTTGACCGCTGACAGCAGAGGGCCCGGGCTGTCCCCTCTCTCCGCGGGGCTTTAGGAAACGCACGGAGAAATGCAGGTATGGAGGAGAAAATATTCAAAAAGGTGACTGAATGTCTACAGGACCTCCGGGCGGTGATCAATTTAAAATCAAAAAACAAAATAAAAACATGTAGCCTATTTAATAGATAATATAAATTAATCTCCGTAACAAGACTGTCCTTAAATCCATTGGTTTAAAATGTATAAACCCGCAATGAATAAGTGCAAATTAGCAAACGAGGAATAATTAGGTTTTCTTTAATTAAGTTTTTATTTATGTTTTATTGTATAGTTAATTGTGTATTGATGCAGCTAATGAAAAAATCCTATAACCTACCTTTTTATAATGAACTGTAGTTTTGACCTATAGGCCTTTGAAGTAATGCAAAAATATTATTACTCCTCGTCGTCACAGGCACGAAACATATTCGCTATATTTACAACCATTATAATTCTACTGGTCAGCGGACAAGTAATCGAAGATAAAATCAACTTGACAGAATCATGTAATCCATTTCCCCGCTTAAAGTGTTAGGTAAATGGAAATCTGTTTTTCTTTTCTGCGCAGGTGCAGTCAGTTTGCTGTCTCACAGCACCAGAAGGGCTTTAATTTGGTCGGTTTGCTAAATTTGTGAAAGTCTTTATTCACTACTCCGGGTGTCCACTGCCTCTCCCGACACGAACTGTCCACGTCAACGTTTATTTGAGTATTCATTAAAACTTTCCAAACATTTGACCACTGTGATGAATATTATTCATTATTTATTTTTCTCTATTTGTAATTTCACTTCACTGTCACTGAGTGGCTATAGATGGATATTTGGTCAGTTGCCATTATGAATAAATGTAAAATTAAGAAAGAAAGAAAGAAAAAGAAAGAAAACAGTAGCGGTATAATAATGGTGCATAAGCTATTTAATATGCGCAAATTTGCGCGATGACTACGGGGCAAACCTGGGTTTATCTGTGCACGGACGCGCGTTTGCAACAGGGTAGTTGGTAAATACTGATGGAGTTTGAGCACACACTGTGTTACAGGTGTTTGCACATCTAGATCGTCCTTCACCACGCCTTCAGTCATGCGTAAAAGCGGCCACAGTACAGTAATCCCATAATCAATGTCAACAGATACAGCAACATTACAAATATCAAGGCAAAGCTACAAACCCTGTAATATAGTCGGGATAATACCAAAAAGTCACCATCAATATAAGATGTTATTCACAGATGCTAAACCTGATCAGACTGTTAGAGGCACTTTAGTCTTAATTGCATTTAATGTTTCTATATTTTTTGACTCCTGGCCTTATTAACTTAAATAACCTGAAAAGGAAAAACTGAGGCCATCCATGTCCTTGTTGGTATATAAATGTGGTTTTCCGGTTCAGCCCTGTTCTGTTCTCTTTGTATTTGGGGGGTCATCATAAAAGGACATGTGCATAAAAACACAATGACATGAATACAATGGCTGACCAAAGGTGAAAATCATGATTCCCCAGTGTCTGTTCCAGGCAAATTCCACCATTTATTCCCACACACATTCATGCAACATGGAAAACATGCAGCAAACATCAGCTATTAATATTGTGCATTTCAAAACACAAACATTACTACATCAGTAATGATGTTATATACAACTTTTTGTTTCTTTCAGTTGGGTAATATTAAATAGTCCACAGTGTGAAAAATAGGTTTTGTGCTTGTATAATCTGGACGTTCAATAACTCCACTACTCCACTTGTATTTGTCCAAAACACCATGCAGAAATAAAAAGAGTTGCCTGGGAGGATATGTGCCACCACTATTTGTTTATTTTGGAAAGGCAGGTCCTCTCTTCACGTCTTCTGAGGGTTAACGAATATAGGCCTGACAGCTGCCAACGGTGCCCTTCAACATGCTCTGTGCGGCTTGGTTGGAGCAGGCCGAGCTCGACTCTAGTTCTCCGCAGCTCCACCACACCTGAAGCAACACTGGAAGGAGATACAGCTGAGCAGGCAGTTATCACCCAGCTACCATTAGATTAAGCCTATTTCTTTATTTCATCAAGAGGAGGAAAATCATACATGTATTTGTGTGTATTTACTGTATGTGTACTGTTAAACCATCTGAATATTTCTTTCAAAGTTGTCAGTTTAATCTTTCATGGAGAGATGGATAGAGCAAAAATAGTTTGGAATGTCTATGTAGGACATAGGAAGGGTGGGGGGATGCTTAGACTCAGATCCCTTTTCAAAATCACTTCTTCTCTTTCCCTCCCGTCTTTGTTTTAAAACTGGGAAGCTTTTAGCTTTTGAAAAGTATCCTTTTCCTATCTGTTGCACAGCGGCCCCAGTCGTCATCACCTTGCCTCTCCCCGCAGTCCTATTGGAGCGCCAGTAAATAGCTGGCATTCCTGCCACAAAGAACCAATGATGTGGGCTCTGGGCCTACGTGATCTCCCCAAATCAATTAAGTCCTTTCTTCTCCACAACTGGAATCTGGGGCCTTTGTCTCGCTAATACATCTTAAACCCAGCATTAAATGCAAAGACAGAATATACGCTCATTATAGATCTGTCACTGCCTGCTTTGCTCTTCTCAGCCTCATGCATGATCCCAAGATGGCTTCAGTGAGCAGAGAAGCCATGCTGCACTCTGGCTGGAGCGCGTTGCCTCCTCCTTATCTACCACCCCTCCCTGCTCCCTTGGTATTTATTTGAATATGAGAAGCCCTGCTTGTTGTTTCTGGCAGAGGGGGCTCAAGGCTGAGACCCCCTCCCCAACACTGCCACCATCAACACTCAACCCTCCCCAAAGGTCTTCCATTTCTCCATCACTTGTTCCATTTGTCCTTTCAGCCACTCTGGCTTGTTCATGCTTCCCTGGCCTCTGCTGCCTTCTTGAACTTGAACCTGAGACCTCTAGGCCATTACAGAGAGCTTCACCGTGTATGTGTTTGAATGCATACAGGCGTGTCTGATTAAGCACTTTCCCTCTCGATCTAAAATTAATAACTGTTAGTGGAGTTAATGTCAAAGCCAGTGGGGAGGCCAGAATATGCTGTTTTTCTTTGAAAACCTTTTATATGTGAATATATCCTCTAAAGTAATTCTGATCAGTAAATGCACCTTTCATAGACTGATCCTGATTTTTCTGCTCTTCATTTTGTCATATGTACATGTGTCTGCCCATTGGTTCATCTGAAGAAAGGCCTTAGGTGTCGATAAGTCCTCCAGCATGTCTGATAATGTGAGCGTTTCTAGCAGGGTTTTAACATGGCAATTTGTTCTGTGACAGTAGGATCGAGAGTCAAGAATTGCCCCTTACCAGCAACAGGAAGTGGATAACATGTCCATTAGAGAGGCCCCCACACCAATCTGAGACATTGAAATTAGGGGATCAGAGGCGTTCAGACATTGACCTTGGAATGCCAATACCACACCCCCAGCTGGAAATGCGCAGCGGAGGAGACAGGAAAATGAACTACAATGTGGCTTTTTGTTTGGACGTCCAAGAGATTTTGGTTGAAGGGGGAATATTGGGCCTTCCTGTGCTCCTCTTCCAAGATGAAGAAGCAGGAAGTCACACAGGAGGTAAACAATGTGCAGAATGGAGCCAATACTAAGGACTGGAATTTACACCCCCATCATCCCTATTGGCATGGCTCTGAGCCAGTTGATAATGGACATGGCGCCCACCAAACACCCAGCTTCCATGTTGCAAATATTTCCCTCCCTTAGAAAATGTTTATGTTCAGCACAGCACAGAGTAGAATGACCTACAGAGTTTTTGCAGTAGCGTTTTTTTCCTTGGATCAGACATATCTCAGGTCTTAGGCTGTGCTCCAGGTCACAGATCTTGCTCTGTGCATCTTGTCACTCAGTCACTGGGAGAAATCTGTCAGAGCAGCCTCCACCAATCACGGCAAGGGCTGGGCTGTCTGATGCTGATTACGGCAATTCATCATGTCAGGCACTCCTTGCCACCACATGTTTGTTTTGATCTTTTCCTCTCCAGCACAATGACAGTGAAAGATGAGGGACCATGTGGCTGGGCCGGCACTGTGCCATGGAAACCAGCAGCCCAAGCAGCAGCTCTGCTGGAGCAGGGTCCCACCACGGAGCTGGTGGGACCCTGCTCCAGCAGATTGAGGCTTGGAAAAAACAAGCTTAGTAGGCTGAGGAGAAGATTTGGCCGGCTGGCTAATTGCAGACCAAAAAGTGTAACTTTAGGTGATGGGAGGGACTAAGGCATGTTGACTTGAGTTCACTGGGGGGGCTAAACTGACACTCAGTTCCCCCAGAGCGGACAGTTCCTGAAACCCCCTGGAGTTAGCTGGGGGGTCTGGGTCACATTAAGGGGGTACTGTGTGGCCTACTAGAGCAGACCACATGACCAGCTCCTCTAAAACAAGCACTGCTGTGTCCATAATGTCAAACACTTCCTCCATTTGCATCCATTAGCCAGCTCTGGAGGTGGCAAGGAACATTTGAGAGCTGAAGGAAAACAAAGGTCCAGAGATTACATGGCCCGTATGTATATAAAAAAGTTCCCTTGCTTTCTGTACTAGGGCAGAAACAAAATTTACTCAAATAATCTATTTATTTTGGACACACTGAGGAGCTTTTCTATTTGCATGAAGTTGTATTTTTTTAATAATCTGAAATGAGAACATTAGTTGATTGTATTGTTACTAGTGTCATTTGACTAGTGACTAGTGTCACTACAATTAGAAGTGTTTGTTTACACATGCTGTTTCTAAAAATTCAGCTTGTATGGAAAAACAGGCTGGTTTAGGGCCTTATTTGTTTGTAAACTTTAAAAATGTTTACTTGCATTAACTTTAAAAATTTAAATAAGTACAAATCATATTTCATAAAACATAATTTCAAAAAGTACAGAAAATGTAACTTTGTAAAACTTTTACTTTAGTATGTTTGGACCTTTAATTATTTCAGCTGAAAATGTACTTGAATTTTGGTTTTCAGTTCAGGTAACAGGTCAAAGTGTAGTACTTTGAGTTGTTTATAAGTTTTTAAAAGGTCTAACTAAAAGCTGTATCCAAGCATTAAAGCAGTTGCTTCCAAACACTAGTAAGTAATTTATTTTATTAAATAAATCATTGAAAATACAAAAAGCTGGAGTGATTAATGATGAATGTAAAACATGTATAAAAGCAGGCCATTTGACAAATAAACTTTGTATTTTAGGTAATATGTAATAATATTTTTTTCATTATCTTAAAGACAAAATATTTCATTTATGCAGCTGACATAAAAAAAAACTGAATGACCTTTTGAATGATTTTTTTGTGATCCCAACAGTATTTAACAGTTTCAACAATAAAAATGGATCATGGAAGTGAACATAAAGCTGTTAACCTCAAAAAACATAAAATTCAAAATGTTGATCAAATGAATTTCAGTCATTCCCTGTACTAGAGACCTCAGGTTTCACAATAGGAGTTTTACATAAGGTCTTTGAGTGTATCTGCCACAGACTTAAATACCTTTATTTACACTGATATTACTCTACATGATCCTTTTACTTTTACCTAGGTATTCTACCGGCCCCTATCTTTCTAACCTGGACCGTAAAAAATGGGAGGACCCTGTGACAATTGAAACAGGCAGCAGAAATCTTTCTCATCATGCATGTTGCAGCACCCTCCCATGGGGCTCACACTGAGAAGGCCTAAACATTGGAGAGTATTTGATTTGGGGAAAAAATAGCCCGCGTGTTTGGGTCTGATCTCTCAGCTCATTAATCTTGGTGGTAGTGATACAGTGAGTCTCATAGGCTGGCATATTTTCAGCCAGCTTGAGAGTAATGATATTTATTAGAACATGTCCTCACTTGCTGTATGTCTCTTACCGTATCTGACATCATCGTCCTAGATACTGAGTTGTGTTTACATCTGACTAAGAGGAAGAGGGTTGGACATCAATACTGTTCAGTTTTTTATTTTTTAAAACTTGGTAAAGAATTTATTTATTTTTTGCTTGAAACCTTAAATCCTGTTTAAATAGCTCTGTAAATGAGGAAATATATATAAAATAAGCAACACACTAAATATGTTACTCTGACAAAATTCATTTTGCACTTACAGTAAAACATTTGCTGCCTGTGAAAGAAGCATAATATCAATCTTCTAAATAACTATTAAAGAAAAGCTATATATATTAGTAAAAATACAACCAAAATTACATCACTGGTTTAGGAAAAATAGTCTAGAAAGGAGGATTTATCAGGATTTACATTGTATATTTAACCGACTTGAAGATGATGAATCCTGTAGAAAGGCAACAACATAGTTTACAGTAATTAATGATATTTCAGTAGCAAACCAAAGTTATTTATCAGTGATCAGCTAGTAACAGTCATTTATCATGGCACAAGTTGGCTTATTAAAATCAGAGGGCAAGATTAAAAAACAGAAGACAGCATACTTGTATACAGTTTATAAAATGTTTCTCCAGTACTGGCTGCAAAGAGAAGTTAGCTTTGCAGTGTGACTGCTGATCCTTGCTGAACCCTATGCAGCAGGTTTGCTGGAGAGAGAGTATGTATGAGTGTGTCTCTGTGTTTCTCTGTTACAGGTCCTGGAAAAAGCAGTAGCTCCCCTGTGTGGTTTGCTGGTGTAAGAGCACCTGGCACTACAGGGGGAGAGGTGGGCATTTGGGTACCAGGACATAAACCGCATAGCTCCGTCACCACAGCAAGATGTGCAAGAGAAGACACTGACTCAGTTGATGAGGTGCTGACATTAATAAATGTTACTCTACAGTAATGTACCTGCATAAAGGCAGCCACTGTGAAGCATCTCTGGTAATGCTTAAACTCTAGTCAGTTGCAGTAAGTTGTAAATATTACATGCATTCACCCTCTATGTTCAACCCCCCTGCCTGTGTTTGTGTTCATGAAAACACACCTAGAAAAGCCTCTGTCATCACCCATCTCTTGAAGTGATACATGACAACTCCCCAGTATCACACACACACACACACACACACACACGCACACACACACACACACACACACACTTTTGCATGCATACATATCCACAGAGGAATTATTATTGCTGAAAACAATTACTCAACTTCTTGTTGCCAGTATCCATCTCATTGAAGATTCAGTGATCTTTAGCTAAAATGCTGTAAACACCTAAGAAAGACTATGCACATAGAAGTTATGATACTTGCTCATACACACACAGCTATTTAGCTTGAGGCTTTTTGGTTCAAGTTGATGTTTGGGGTGAGCTGTGCTGTTGGTTAGCTTCAGAGGCAGCCTAATGCAGGATCAGGTGTCTTTGTCCATATCAGATGCCTGTGTGGAGTGGATGAATAGCTTCAGATGCCATGTGCCCTCTTTGGACACTGGACACTTCACTGCCCCCACCCTCCAAATATTTACCTGACATGTCTCCGTGGGTGGTGACCCATCTAAAGAAACATGTATACACACATTCACATTGATGGATTTTTTTAAGCACACCAATATACACCCTATTGTGTTATGAAAGCCGATATGGAGCCAGTGTAGGCCAAACCAGTCTTTCAGATAATTTTGTAAGTGGCCATTTTCATGTTACAGTGTGTTGAAAAAGCTCCAAATATTCAAACAATAATTTAATTGACGATTTACAAAGGTTACAAATCCAAATTATTCTCAAATTCTCAGAAAGTTATTGTGTTCTAAAACCTAACACACACACACACACACACACACACACTGGGACATAAATGCGGACACACTTGCACACATACTTAAACACAAGTCCATTCCCGTGTCAGGCCTCATTGGTGTCGACATTTTGAAGTTGTCGCCTGTGTGTTTACTGATGCAAATTAGCAGGTAGGCAACCTTCACTGGAGCAGAGAGCATGGCAGCTCTGTGGGCTGTGGGTGGTCCTCCTTACACCGCACCCCAACTCATCATTTTCCATTCACACTCCTCTCTACCTCCCCTCCCCACCCACACACACACACATCCCCACAGGTTTAACTGCATATCCTTGCTGTCAAGTGAAAACCATGTGTCTCTCAATTTGGTGATTATTCAAAATATCAGGTAAAATAAAGTGCTATGTAAGTGTTCCTTTATGGGCTAAGCAAAATAAACAGTTAAAACCCATTAGTTTTAATACCACCATAATAACATTATGAGTATGATAATAAATGTTTTTTGGATTAGGTTTTTTTTGGGAAACCTAGTGTAATGTACTGTAGGCTTAGTTCAGATTCTAACTAAGGACTTATCCAGGGAGGCCCTACATAACATAAATATTATAAAGATAAAAAACTTACATGTTCAAATTGTATCTTTATTACATTATGAGCTATTCAGTTATTCAATAGCAATTAAACATTGTTGTCTAATTTCAGATTTTCTCATGGTTGTGCTGAGCAGAAACAGGAATTGGAAATCAACTTATTACAGGACAGAGAGCCGACTGCTTGACCCAACAAGCATAAACAGGAGTCAGTCTGCTGGGATTTCTTTTACTGCTGCTGCTGCTGCTTTCAATGGTGAGAATGCCACACTCCACCTTTTCCCACTTACTGACCCAAACACAGTACCCTGTCATGTACAGTTTTAGCTGTCTTGTGTGTGTGCATGAATGATGAATGCAGTTGTGTATTGTAGTTATAGTGTACAAGCTGTGTGTTTGTTTACTTGTCTACAGAACAATGATTTTTAAATTAAACTGTGAAAGCTTTATTGAAATGTTTTGTGTTTCCTGATAGAAGTGTGTGTGTGTGTGTGTGTGTGTGTGTGTGTGTGTGCACGCAGCTATGTTGTGCAGAAAAACAGGTGACTGATGAGTTGCTGAAATATCAACAAAACAAGAAAACAAACTTTGTAGTCCCCTCCTAAGCAATGAGTAATGAGACGAGTACTTCCATTAGATCTTATGAATACACAATTAGTAACACAGTAACATCAATGTGCGACTTAAGAAAATATTGTGGCTGCTTCCCTTTAGGCCAGTTAGTGTAGAATGAAAAAATAAAAAAGCTGAAGTGTTATCGGGAGCATACAAGACTTTTCTGATTTTAAATTGTTGGAAAGTTACTTAGTGAGACCGGTGTGTTGTCGATCCAGGTTGAGATCGTTGCATCTGTATGAGTGTGTGGGTGGATGAGAATATCCTTTGAAGCCTGGTCATTACTCTGGACAGGGCTTATCTACTTCCCCCCAACCTACTACTTCCACCCCCACCACCCTGCCCTAGCAGCTTGTGACACCCGTCAGTGTCAGTCACTTAGTGCAGTGTGTGTGTGTGTGTATGTGTGTGTGTGTGTGTGTGTGGATGTGTGTAGGATTGCTTGCATTAGGGTGGGACGAGTAAACAGTACTCAGGTTACCTCTGAAGGCTTTTTCATATCATTCATTCCAATTTAAATGTGGAAAATTACCCCTTGGGTGTCAGGGGAGTACATTACTTGGTAGCACCTGATCACATTTGTTTTCAGCGAGGAGTCAGATCGCATGTTGGCATGTGACGAAAATTTTAATACAACCATGGATGAGACTCAAACATGCTGTCTGGGTCTTTTAATGTGTTTGATATGCACTTTAACTATCCCTCACATTTGGGAATAGGAGACTTCAGAATGTCTTTGCCCTTTATACCCACATCAAATCGAAAATGTGTTCTGTCTGCACTAAGATGTCCATGTTCAGATGTTTTTCTAAGAAGTTGGAAGTAAATAAAAGTATGTTTACAAAAAAGGCTCTGTAATGGGTATGTTTCCTAAAAGCAACCAAAGAACAAGACAGTGTTTTTTATTTTTTTGTAGCTCATTGAAATGCTATCCATTTGGTTGTGACAAAGCTTTAACTAATTTTAAAACTGACCAAGTGGTTTCTCATATTTCACACCTTTCTCACTGTTGCTCCTGATGTCTCTGTATATATTTCAGTGGCATCATACAACTTTTTTTGCATCAGTTTGCCCCATTTTTTGCTGCCAGTGTATCAAGCTGATTATTTTAATGTCAAAAATGAACTAGATTCTCATTACAACACTGAGTTATTAAAGCTTCTCTGCTCACACACACATACACATACACACACACACACTCATATACAAGCTAAGAGGCTGAGAGATCCCGCTACCTATATAATGTGCTTCCTCTATTTTACTGCTGAAGACGGAGACTCAAGGGGTTTGTGTCTACATGAGCATGATGTGTGTAATAGAGAGCTGTTCTTCAGATATGTTAGAGGATAGATCAGCAATGTGAAGACATGATGCTACTTCATATAATACTTTGATGTACAGTGCATCTAATCTTCATCTAACTTTCGTTTCCTTCTCACTTCTACTCTCTCCCACCTTCCCACCCACCACCTCCTTCCCTCCCTCAGTCAGATGATTTATCCCCTGCTCTGTTTTCTCTGGACCACATGGCCAGGCAGTTTGCCCTAGCTCCACTCATCCAGAACCGATGTCATTCAGATCCAGTTAAATAAATGGCCCTATAAATTTCCTCCAATAATAAGCCCGGGTGCTGCTGGAATGTGCAGCGGCTCGTTGGGGACGGGGCAGATTGGGGAGGGGGAATCCATGCAACCCTGAGACCCAAACAGTTTGGGCCAGTGTGAGAAAGCATTGATGCTGTGTGGATAAAGAAGAATCTGGGCTTGAGCAAGTGTGTGCGTATGTGTGTGCGTGTGCGTAGAAGGTGTGGGCGCTGAGTCTGCTTGCTGTGAGGGAACCGGGGGAATGGATGGAGGATTCCAGGCCCCTGTCTGTCTCCCTACCTGGAACGAGACCTCAGGGACACTTTAAATCAGCCCACCCAGAGATAGACACACCAATCAAGCCTCTGTCAGACCTGGCTAAATCTTGTCAAGTGCATTTGTATGCGTATCTGTGAATGTGTGTGTGTGAGTGTCTGTCTGTGAAGTGATAGGGTTTGTGGTACTGTAGCGTGTGATCCAACTAAAGAGATATGCACAGACCAGGTCACACAAGCTGGACATTTAAACTGCAAATGTACTGTATTGTTTCCATCATATAAAAACGTGTCATTCCAGTTATAGTGTTCTTTGTCTTTGAGCCTTGCTTGAAATGTTGAAATGGCTCATGTTATGTAACTTTCATGACTCAGTGATCCCAGTGTCTGAATGCGTGTCTGTATAGTGCAACTTTATTTCTAGAGTGAGGATTTGATAGTATTTGATTCAGTCCAAATCCAAATCCCCTTTATTGAATTTGAATCCTTTCAAACTGATCTTATGGGGGTTTAGCTTTCAACATATTTATTTAGAAATAACTAAAACATTTAGTTAGAATTGTTCATCAACTTCTGTTAGCTGATAAGGCAGTAACACTAAATATTTAAGTAATTATAGTTTGCAAAATAACCATTTCTAAAACTGTGGAACCCAATCCTAGTTGTTTCAATGAATCTCTGATTATGGATGAATTATTTACTCACTTAAAACCTGCATCATCAGTTGAAATTTGACTCTATAATTCAATCCTCCAAACACTTTACTTTTTGTTCGATGTCACTCAGTCACAGTCTTTGTGGTGTTTACCTCCAGCTGATTTATTGGCGCTGCAGTAGCCGGCTGGAAGCACATGAGAAAAATGTGTGACCCTTGCACCATTCTGCTGCTACGAGTCTCTGTGGGAAACTGAATATTATTTCTCCCACCAACAGAGCGATGCGCTTAATTCGAAAGTGTTGGGTTGTGGGTGGGGGGTTTGTGATGTGGTTGTCAAGTTCATTTCACACCATGACAGCATCAAAGAGCTTCCATGCCGCTCCTCCAGCATCACTGATGAACGTGTAGGACAGAGCACAACTCGCCTTCCACTCACCATAGCACAAACAGCGTTACCTGGCACTGTAAGACAAACATGCCCAGCCTGGCTTTGAACTAAAGGAGCTTTGTTTTTAGGAGGTGTGACCCACCATTTCCACAGACATGGGGATTCTGGAGGTTGCTGTAGGTGGGTGAATGAAGTGGATGGTGAACCGCCTCCAACCTCCACATTGCCTGATTCCATCTTGTTCCCGCTACGTTGTCCAGTTATGGAGCCCAGTGAGTGGCCCACTGTGCAGTGCCAGTGACCCGAAACCCATTTACTGGCTTAAATCGCTGCCCCTGTCCGCCACCCCCACCTCCATCTCTATCCTGCACCACCCTGCCACTTTTCTGTGGCAGATGACAAATCACCCTGCGCTCTCTAAATGGGGCTGAGACCCGGCATGGCCCCAGCTCCCTTCCCTGTAGCCTGCCGTGTCTGCTTAGAGAGGGGATTCCTCATCCTAGAATGAGTCTGTGTGTTGGGTCAGCCCTGTACCTTCCCTCCACCCACAAGAGCTCCAGCTTGTATACCTATGTGTTTTTCAAATCTACATGGTGAAAATAAACATTGTTTGACTGATGTTGACAGATTGGCTGGAAATATGACCATCAGCCATAGTAGAAAGAAGCAAACATTTATCACCAGTAGAATGGATACTGTTTTCATATGAGTACCTGTGTGTATGTTACATGCCTGTTGCATAAAATGATCCATAGTGTGTATGTTTATGTATCTGTTTCTGTGTAGCTTATGTTGCATGAATTGGTGTGTGTGTGTGCGTGTGTGTGTGTGTGTGTGCGTTGTGCTTACTACATAACTGTCTGGCTCCCATGCAAAGTAGTAAATCTATCATTCCTGTTGCATTTGCTTACAACTTCATAGAGCTGCATGTCCAGTGTAAACAACGTTTATCACTACATGCAAATGAGCCTGTAAGCCACATCTTTTACAAAGTCTCCATTCTCTCCTAGCATGAAGTTTTATCAGCACATATAAGCTGATACCCCGAGATTATAGGTTTATTCCCGGGAATTGTGTGCTACTTTACTGTCACTGCAAATCTACATTGGTTTGCCCATATGTCATTTTACAAATAGTCTGCATTCTGAAGTCATTATTACAGTTAAGACCAATACCAGTCCACATAAATGTCATGTTCAACCTTGACAAGCCTGCTGTGAACACAACAGACAAGATTTATCTCCTCTCCACCCTGTCCTCCACCTTTTTCACCTTCTGTTTTATCTTCTCGGACCTCCTCTTTCCCATTCCCTTCCTTCTTTTTTCCTTTCCTGCATCCTCTCAAGGAGATGGCAAGGTGTGTTGATTGTAGTAATTCTGGTGGTACAGATGCACCTCTGCCCTTGGGAAACAGCAGCAAAAACTAGGTTCAAATGTCTGTCACATGTATGAGGACAATCACTGTCCTTTCTTTAATATCCTCATTTGATTCAGCTGATGGAATTCACATGGGATGTGATAAAAACCTGGTGATCAGTGACTGTATTTAACAAAAACATGTTCTGTGGCCACTACCAGAGTTTTCGTGTCCAGCGATGGTCCTATCATATTAAGCATAAACCTCAAACTCGGCTGTTAGCCGTCATCAGCCTTCCCACAGTCATACTGGCTGAAGCCTGAACGTCAGCAGCATGTGTTGCTGTAAATTTATGACTTAGGGCCCCAGTGGGAGGTAGAAAAGATTTATAGCACACTAATAAGCACTATCTCCTTGGCAGATCACACTGCAATATGCTGTGTATGTGTTTGTGTGAGAGAGAAGGGCAGAGAGAGAACAGAGCAAAGACGTGTACACGAACAGATATACACAGTAGGAGCATATGGTTTGAAATAATGTCATATCATATAGAACATTTTTCACTGTATGTGAGGAAACAGGTGTAGGCTCAGTAAAATAACAGTATAAACAAAGAAAAAAGGAAGTAGTAGAGATAGTGGAGCATTAAACAGAAGAACATGAAAATATGTGAATATGTGATGCATTAGAAACAATAGTTACAATATTATGAAGATTCGTAGAATTAGAGAATAAGAACAGGAAAAATAAAATAAATATAGTAAATATATTTATACTGAGTGTTGATTTTTCTAAGGTTAGTTGAGAGTAGGCAAAAAACCGATTGGAGCATGAATTGTTTTTGTAGGTATTCTATGGAATAAGTGTAGATGCCGATTGATGAAGTCTTATTATTTTTGATTTGTGTATTGATCACAGACACACACCCAGTTTTTCACCAGCGACTTGCTAAACTGTCTCCTCCCAAAAGGCGTTTTGATGGGTCCAGCTTCTCTGCTCTTAATTCTCAGACAAAGGCCCTGATAAGGAAGCTGCAGATGAAATGCTTTCATTTTCAGCCTGGCTCTGTGTGTCTAAGTGTGAGCAGTGTGTGAGGTTAAGACATGTTCCCTGTCAGCATTGCTTAAGATCCAGCAACTATGGAGCTCCTTTTGACAGAGCAACAATACCATCAGATCAGACTGAAGAAACACACACAGGAAGAGAAAGAGAGTGAGTGTGCTGACGTCTGTTTGCACCTATTTGTTATGTGGGTGTCCCAGTTTATCTGTGTGTGTGTTCACCTGTGACTGTGGCTCTTTATTAGACAGTGATGAGCTCATAAAGGTGGGTCTGACATAGGGATTGGTGAGGCCTGTTTCAAATCCAAGGTTAATCCCGGGCTTTCACACTGGAGAGTGCAGTTGACGGAAAGTGTAGTGGGTAGGTAAGGATTGAGGTAGCAGAAAGATAAAGTGCAGGTAGAGGTCTGAAAATATTGATTAACTGGGAAATTTTGCTTTAAAATAACCATTTTCAATTACATTTGCAAAGCGACTTTAAGCCTTTATATTAATATAGGGAAAACGTATTTTGGGCCTAACCCAGTCCTTTACATATCCAGCAACTACGGAGCAACATTAGGATTTATTTGGAGTTGTGTCTCTGTCTGTCCATCTGTCCACTATGTTAGTGGACTGAAGATATTTGTCCTCTTTTCAGCTCTGTTTAGGTCTCTGTCAGCTCAGCTGGGAAACATTCAACATTTCAGCTTCACCAACTTGTTGCTGATGTTTGTTCTTTGGTGCTGGGGAGGTTGTGTGCAGTGGGTGCTTTTTTGCTGGAAACAGAAATTAGGTTCAAGTGAGCAGTGAGAATGAATCAAAAACTGTAAAACCTTTGGCTGAAAAGCCAAACTCTTCTAAAAGTAGCTAACAACTCTGTCAAACTGAGATGAACTGCAGGATAATTCTCTGCTGGTTCGTCACTATGGGTGTGTTCTTTCACATGCAGCCCTGTTTCATCAAATAAACGCACAGATCTTTTTACAGACGTTTAAGCCTGTCTAAGCCTCTGAAGTACTCCAATTGCTAGCCATCTAAACGTGTCTAAGCAGAATATTAACAGGGATTTTACCTCTGGAACCTCGGACACCCCAAATAACTCCTTCTCCTTTATAACCCGACTGAACTAAAAAGGAAGTGTGAAGAAAGTGGGACAGATGGCACGTGGTTAATGTGCCTGAATGTGTGTAACTGTTCATACCCCTAAAAGCTAATACCACATTTGCACTACTACATGCGCAGTCCGAGTATTGCCATTGCTTCCAGTTGCACACAGAGCGGTCATATATACGCACCATCATCAAACCTCATGCACATATTCTGTCTCAGGATTCATATCTGCATGCTGGCAGCAGCTGTGTTCCTTTGTAGAGTGGAGTTAGCAATGTGTATGTCAGTTCATGATTCACTGTGTGTGCTTGTTCTCTCCCACTGGCACAGCTGACAGGGCATTAAAGCACTCTGAGCAGCATGTAACCACTGGCATGCAGTCTGCAGGGGATTTAGAGGGCAGGGAAAGTCACTGTTTTTCTCTTGGTTGCACCCCCGACATGCACTTTCTTTCTTTAATGTTGGTGTCACTCCCTTTACTGTTCTCAGACATATGCACAGACTCTTAGACACTATAAACGAGGTGAAAGTCCATTGTGAATCATTAAATCCATCCTTTCAGGACTACGTTCCTGCTTCCCAGAGTCGCTCTTGTCTGATTGATTGTTTCACCCTGTTTTCGTCAACAGAGAATTCCACAGGAAACAACGGTAATTAAGAAATATTGATGCTGGATACATCTATTTGCTTTTCTAAAATGATCATTAGCAAAATTCAGCTGTAGTCATTTATCACTGTACAGAGGCACTTGGCATCGGACACACATGCACGCTGCAGGCCTATCCCAGCATTTCTCTTGGCAATGACTTCATTAAAGGTCGACTTGCTGTCCTGTAAACACGTGTCTCTCTGGGAGATATGATATAATGGCTGGACCAACTGTGCATCTGTCTTCTATGCTCATGGTAAAACATAACATTCATAGGAACTATATAGGATGTGCACAAAATACCGGACTCACAATCAAACAGAGTTTCATTTTGAATGCCGATGAGTTTGTGTTGGCTCTAAAACAATCTTGATGTGGTTTTCAGAGAGATTCGCTGCAATTAGTGAAGTTCCTATGGGGCTCCACATTCAGCAGTACATCATTCACCCAAACTGAGTGAAGACTGGAAATTGTGACCTCATTAAGATACACTTACTGTAAACAGCAAAGAGCAAAGCTAGTTGAGATTTCCCCATTCAGGAAATATACTACTCACTATACACTACACCACTTGAACTCAAACTGAAATTTGAAGTCTCCACATAAATGTGTAAGGACTTAAACTAAACTTTTTTTTTTTTCATGTCAATGGTTGAGTTGGTGTTGCTAGGAGACACGTTTCAACTTCTGTGCTGTGCTACAGATTCAGGGGCTGCATCCTTTGAAAGCACGGCCTTTGTAGCCTACGTAGACCACATAGGCTGAAGGGTAGGCCGGGCCAAAATAAGACGGTCTGGTCTACGGAGGACTTCCTGTTTGTCACCAACTGTTCCTGCCCCTAGCGCTGAGTCACGAAGCTCAACTCGTGTTGTCTAGCAACTGTGACAGCTGCTTTTGTACAGTGGGAGGGTTCAATTTTTCATTGATGATGGAGCCAGAAATTTTGATTGTGTTTTTCTTCTTTTATATTATTTTGGAAGAAAATTAGCTTCTTCACCATCGGTGTCGGCAGGAGAGAGGACCATACCCAGGTTTAATATCTTCAAGCTGTGTAACATTACTTTTGGATAACAGTGTAAGCTTTAACTAGCATTAGCTACCAAAAGTAATAGAGTTATAAATTGAGTAATTGTAATTTCACTTTGACAATAAAAGGTTTTGAAATAAGATGTTGTAAAACGAAATGTTGGGATATGTTGGGCTGTGAAGGATACAACAGATGAAGTGTTCAGTGACCAGTCTTGTTATGACACTATGACACAATCAGCCTTCAAATGCAGCCTCCGAGGGATGCAGCCCCTAAACTGGGACACAGCTTCTGACTCCAGTTCATCAGCCTTTTTCAAAACCCATACAACATAAATTATGCTCTGTTGATAGGTTGAGTTATTTTGGATGTCTCTTCACACTGCCTGTAAGAAATCTAGATGTTAGGTCTGTCCCCAGATCAGCTGAAGAGTCAGTGACACTGAAGGTTGTAGTATCCAGTGGCTTAGCCATGTCTGAGGACCCAACAGAAATGAGCAGCACTTCCCTCCTTTTCCATCACCCTTCTCAATTAGTTTTGCGATGCTCTTATTTTGAGACACGACAATCGGCAGTTTACCGCCTGCAGTGCTCTTCTTCTCTGCTATACAATAACCCAAAAGAAACGCTGAACCTGTAATAGTTGTTGCTTGCCTTTCAAACATTGTGGTGATGTGTAAAGACATGACAGCCATCCAGTGTAAGCCCCAGGTCTAATGATTGTGCTCTGAGGATGAACAGTCATAGATGCATTTGAGAGGATGGCATCCTGCACAGTTTCATTCCAGCTATACATGCAGGTGATTCCTCTCTGATATCATGATATCACCAATGGGCCAAAATACCACAGAGAATTTCATTCAGACTTGTATAATACAATATTACTTATACAATATGTTAATTTGAATAAAACATACTTAGGTGAAAAATTCCCTGTATATGACAGTAAAAGGACAGAGAGTGTAAAATCTGTGATTATAGGGTAGCAGCCTGATAAACCTGCTGCAGTCTGATTTCAGCAGTGGTGAAGAATTTACTTAGCTGAGCTGCAGTATACCACCTGAACTTCAAGGGTAAAAACACTCAGAGGTATTGGCACATCTAAAATGCATTTATTCATTTCCACCTCTAAATTGATTGGTAGTGCTGATTTACCAATCAGTGAATGGTTGTGTGTCTGTCCATCCAGAGGGTTTGTGCTCAGAGTTTGACTAATTCAGAGTTTAGCTTTTGCACTGATTTACTCCTAATGTCTCTCTCTCTCTCTGTCTCTCACAGACACCCCCTTGCCCCCTGCCGTGTTTTTGCGGGTGTTTAGCTCTGAACCCTGACCTGAACAACACAGTAAGACTTCCCCATAAATTACTGATCATTTGAAGTAAAGTGAGCTTGTCTTGTGTGTGTGTGTGTGTGTGTGTGTGTGTGTGTGTGTGTGTGTAGAAGTTACAGTATTCAGTTACAGTATCTGTGTGTGTGCATGCACAATTGTGGCCACATACAAGTGAGAGAGTGATTTACGATTTGCTGCAGGATAATTTCTCTGTTTAAAGAGACAGTTTTCAAATACTCAATGAATCCTCAAGATAATGTTTTTACTATCTAAGCCAAGCTCATAAATCGGCCTCAACAGTAACAAGTGCCATTAAGAGATGTTTTAGCACAGGATGTATAGAAGACTAAAAGAGGAGAAAGGATGGATGAGGAAAGAGGGAATCATTACTGATCATTACAGAGAAAGTCTGTTAAGTTGGAAATGTAACTGAAATCGTACACACTGTTTGCCTGAACTCTGCAAAGGGATTGTAGCCCAGCCTCCCTCAGGGTGTCTGTCTTAAAGCCCTGACCTTTGACATCAAGGGACAACTCAAAGACAGAGACTATTTTTTTCCATGTTAATCCTCCATGAATAATTTATTTACTTATTTCACTATTACACTGTTTCTGGGCAATGTTCTGCTTTTACAATGTCATGTTTTCCATTTCTTCTTATTTACGGTGTCTGAAATAATGGAGTTTAATGAACAATGAGTAACTGCTGAGGGGCTTTACTATGTCACATACAGACTTTAGCTCAGAAGTAGTAGTTTCAAACTTGTTAATGCATTTTAGATACGTTGTGTAACAGTAGCACAAGTAGACAACTGCCATAAAGCGAGCACAATGACCCAGTACTGTGCAGTCTTTCTACCTACAGTTTGCCAACATTAGCACTATGCTACAGCTACTGGTCATACCAGACCATGTGAAGCTACAGCACCAGATTGGAGGGTACTGAGAGAAGTGTGTGTTATAATTGCTTCTTTTGTAACGGGAGGATTTTTTATATGATCTTTAAGCAGTTAAGCACATGAAAAGTAAATTTTAAAAAAATCACATTAACACACTCTGATTTTCAAATGTTACTTGGTTTAAAATATGCAAATAAGGTTTCAAGCAGCCATTGATGATTTAGTTTCTGATTTTACAGCATGTTCTCTTTGTGTTGCTGAATCATTCCCGTTAAGCAACAGGGAAGTAGAAAAAAGGGCTCTGGCACTTGTTGTGACTCGCAACATCCAGTAAAAGGAAAGAGACAATTGCAGAGTTCGTTTTCTGCAGAAAAACCACAATTACTTAGTGTGAAAGCTCCAGTGATTTTTATGCCTACAGAAACAAACACAATATGTAATGTAATAGTAATAAAATGGTTTATATATTAAATGTACACATTTCTGTATATATGCGCGTGCGTGTGTGTGTGTGTGCGTGAAGCTTAAAGGTGTAAAATAAATTAGGTATTAAAAGACAACATTATTTTGTTGTTTTATTTAATGCAAAAATAGAAAGAAAATAGAAGATGTTGATTCTCCATGTGGATTTTAAACAAAAATAATAATCTGCTGACACTGTAAAAATACTGAGATTAGCATAATGATTCCTATACTTATATATGTGTTCTGTTTGTGTTAACAGTTTAAACATAGTGAGCATAAAAATTGGATTTGTTTTGTCTTTAAATGTAATATATATATATATAATAATATATAATATATGTTTTTCTAAGAGTAAACCCATAATGCTTTACCCAGTGATCATTAATAAGTGGTCACTTTTATTTCCATAAAAGAAATAGTCCCATATCTAAGTTGTTCCAAGTCCATTTCCTCTTTTAAATAATTCTCCATAGTCTCTTGAGGATGCACATTTGAGAATCACTGTTCCATGGGGTCTCATCTAAGTTTCCAGAGGTTAACCTGATGTCCTGTGGACCCCAAAGGATTGAGGGGAAGACTGTGTATGTTTTAGACCCTACTTCCCCTTCCAACATCTCAGGAGGTCCGGCCAGGCCTGGCAGCCACTCAAAAATGGCCTTCTTTTGCCCTGCATCCCTTGGGAGGGCAGCCCCCAACAGTTATACAAAGTCAACAAGCTCTAATTGTAGGATCGGCTTACAAGTTAAATTCTTCTTGAGCCCATTAACAACTGCAGTTAATTATAAGTCAAGTGAAGAAGTATTCGCGTGTGAGTGACAGCAAGAGGAGGCGATACAGAAACATGAGGCGAAAAAAAGTTTAGATTGCATATACTGTAGAATATATGCACACAGGCACATTAGTCCTTTTAGAGGACCTCCCAGACTACACTAAATCTCTTCTTCATTGGTCTTTGTGGAAGGGATTTGCTGTAATGAAGGAGAGGATCAGAGCAATGACTCACACATTGTCAAAATCACAATCAGACCAATTTCCCCTCAAGCTTTGATATGTCAGTTCAACGGCAGGCTCTATTTGCCCTCTAATTACACTCCTGGACAACTGAGTGCACATTAATCTGAAAGTAATACACTGACATGAAGAAGTCAATTGTCAGATTGTGGCAACAACAGGTTCAATGGGTGAAAGGTGGCATGTTGGTGTAGTGGTTTGTAACAGGCTGTGTGGGCATGCCACTGTTTGTCTGGAGGAGGGACTGCACTTGTTATAAGCAGCGGCTGTGAGTGGATTGCAGTAAATGGATTGATCACAGGTGTGTGTGTGTGTGTGTGTGTGTGTGTGTGTGTGTGTGCGTGTGTTAGCGTGGCCTCCACTCTGCAGGTCATTTCAGAGCAGGCTCTGTTGACACTTGGCAAACCCCAGCTCCAGTAAGTGTGTCTAACTGGTGTCTTAGTCCTTTCTGAGTTGTCCTTTCTTCCAATCAAAAACTGGTTTCTGATAAAGAGGCGTGTCTAGTGTAATAAACTTCCATGAAGGATGCATTCATGTGTCCTTGATCATTGCTTCCTCAGGCTGCTTCCTCGGTTCATGCTTTCTGAGCCGAAATTAGAGCTTGGTACATCCGTCATCTTGGAGGACCAGAATGACTTCTGGGTCAACAGAGGGCCGATAAAATAAGGGAATTAAGATTCACCCACTCATTTTTCTATGTTTCCCCTGTGTTCAGGTACTGAGTATATATGTATGGGTACTCATTGTTCTGTTTCTTCCGTGTGCAGACTGTCAGGTGCTGCTGGCTTAAGGCTAATTAGTTTGCATAAAGGCTGAAGTGAATGTTTTAGCTGGAGGGTGGTGGCACAGTAAGTACTGTCATATGATCAACCTTAGAGCTGTGCCACAGTGGAAAGCGACTAGCGGCACCACTGACCTGTGGTGTACTTTGGTTGTTGGAATGAGAAGCCTTGGACCTTTTATGTGTCTGCAGTGAATTTGTGGAAGACTTTGACTGCTGCTTAGATTTCCCTTTAGCTCAGCGTTTACATAACTGTCCCAGTACCCCACCTTTTAAAATTAGTTTTAATCCTTTGGTAGCTCAATTAAAATCACACATTTAACTATAGCTTCTGTGTGTTTTTCTCAATACTGCTCTGGTTAAGATCAGTTACATTCAATTATGATTTTTGTCTTAAAATCCAGCCCTAAAGACACATTCTGTTTATTTTTATATACATACAAGTTGTTTGCCAATTTTCCTACAAATTTTTCCACTGTGTAACAAGTCCCAGCAAAGACAGTCCCTGCAGCAGTGCTCAGCCTTACTCTCATTAACTCACTGCAATTTAACCAGCGTATTTATTATTGTTCAACTGTCATGTGTCTAAGAGGTGGACCTCCTCAGTCTTCCAAACGACATATCAAATATTTGCTTTATATTCTTCACTTCACCTGCATCAAAAATGTGGAGGAAGAAGATGAAAGTGGCAGCAGGGCGTTAGAGGCACCGTCAGTCCTTGTGGCTTTAAGCCTGCTTTATTGAATTTTCTGTTGTCTTTATGAAGGCCAGGCTAAGACAGGGCAACAGGTGCCAGTCTCAAGTGGGACAGGCATTAGGATGTTCCCTTTGACCCTGGAGAGAGATAGGACAGCTGCAGTGTACGGGTGTCTGTGGGTGAGGGGAGAGGGAGGAATGAGTGGATTGACAGAGTTCACCAGGTTACAGACGGGCTATTTCCAGGTCAAAGCAATAGACAAGTGAAACAGATAGATGAAGGAAAAAGTGTTTATAGCTGTTCCAAACAACCACAGTTGAAGAAATTGATGCAAAGCCTGCTGTTATTAAAACTGTTAAGGTTCTCAAATTCTCAGTGATGTCCCACCACAGTGACAAGCACTTTAAGCATATACTGACCCCCCTTTTCAGTGGCCAGATAAGTTAACCGGTTGATGATTTAGGATAAAGCCAGTTCTGTGGAAGAACATCTGAACCACCAGATTCTTAAACTAGCTGTCCCAGCTAATCAGGCAGGGCCTTAGTGGCACAGAGATTCAGTATCGTATTGCAAAACAGGTTTGGTTAATAATATCTGCAGCACTTTATAAAACAACAAATGTCAGTGTGGTGATGTATGCTGATAGACTGAAGCTATTTTCTAAGTTTAGGATGTTGGACAAATAATTTATATGCAACTGATTCATGTCTTTTATATGTTCCTGTTATTGTGCAGCAGAACAAGCAAGCCTAAACTAACCTTTCTTCTAACTGTATTGCACCATTTCAACTGAGAGCCTATTTGAATGACATATTTACATACACATGACTTATGAAATGTTGCTTCTCAGGTAAGGACTACAAGGAGGTGTGTGTCTGTTTATTCAAAGTACTGAATACATTGTTGGAATATGTGTGAAAGTTCATTTTTTTTAACTGTGACAAATTTAAATTAAGTAAAATAAAAATTATTCTAGTGGAATGTGGGCACCATATATGGATATATAGTTTTGTTAAATATTCACTCATTGGATGCTTCAGTGACTGCAACCTTAAATTTGACTCCAAGAAACTATTTAAGGGTAAATGTGCAGAATAATAAAAATTGGAAAAAATGTTAGGTATAAATCAACTAAAATAAATGTTTGGGAGACTTTGACCTTGTCAAACTACTGACTCGGAATTGCTTTAGAAAACTGGGCAAGCTGTTTGATTGTCTTAACCTCCACTATGTGCTTGGATTTGGTCAGCTTGGCAAAATGAGAAAAGAAAGTGGAGCAAGCAGCAAGTTCGTGGATGTGTCTATTAAGTATCCCAAGGCAACAGCAGAGCAAATCGCTGGCACTGTGCTCTGTCCGCCTCCCTCCTACTCTCACTCTTTTTTCTCAGTCGTTCTCACTTTCTCTGTCTCTCTCTTCTTCACATACTCCACTACATTCTCCTCATCCATGTCGCCCTTTTTTCCAGCTGCAGCTGAGGAAAACCCCTAACTGGTTGGCCAGTCTGCAGTCTGCAGAGGGCCCTGCCAATCATTGGCTGGCTCTTCTCATGGTGCTGTTTTACTATTGCACAAGTGCCATGATGTACCTGCTGGGGTAAACCAATACATGTCTGAAGGTCAGTACCATTTGCAATCTTTCATAGTGACACTAAGCACCAACAAAGAAGACAGGGATTTATTTTAATGTTTGTCAATGAATTCTAACACAATATCATTAGATACGGTGAGGGTAACAGTGCCATATTCATTTAAGTATCATCATCATCATCTACATCATCATCATCATTATTGCCTGTTTTAGTGAAGCACATCTAAACAGTTGGCAACATTTTCAGAGCAAAGCTGCAGGAGTTTGTGCAGGCAGCTGTGCATACATTCAGTGTATACAACACATCTGTGTCTATCCATTTCTCTGTGTACTGCTATATGTTTTCCTAACCTTTCCTCATCAAAGGGAGGGTTGCTGAGCACACATGTTCCTGTTTGACAATGTCCTGTTTCATAATCTTAGATACACTCAGCAGCACATAATAATATTGTTAAGGGAGGGGAGAACATCATAGATTCTCCACCTGGCTTTTTTCAAAGACTTCTGTGTGACATATTCACGTGTCTGCTGCTGCCACTGCTCTGTCAAAGAGTACTAACATCTTGATTTTGCCATGTGGCCGGAGGGCTTTATTCCACATTTTGGCATTTCCATTTTAATGCAGCCTATTTAAAAAGAAACACTCAGAAATTTAAGAAATGGAAAGAGAGAAGCTGGACAGGGAGATTTCTGTTGGACTAGATTGTAGAAAAGTGCATTATGTCTAACAAGATAAATAAATTATGGTGAAAATACATGTAGCCTTCTTAGCACACAATGTGACTCTCCTAAAAGGTAAACACTGTGTATACAAAAGGGTTTCATATTGAAAATATATCTCTTAAAAGGCTTTTTCATAACAGACATTTGACTCATTCGCAGAAACAGCACAGTGGAACTAAAAACATTAACAAGCTCCGTTCCTTTTACATATTCCTGTAATCCATATTGTAACCAGGACTTTTTCATTAATTTTCACTTCAGCTGTAACTAACCAGCTACAGAGGCGAAAGTCATATGGTTGAGGTCTAAGGGTAAGTACATAGTGGGGATTTTGGATTAACCTAAAGGGACTGTATCCTGGTGTTCTTTCCATTACTATGTGACAGTTTATTTTTTTGGCAAACAGCAACATGGGGTAAACTCCATGTAGCAAACATAACATCTATCTCTTCCCCCATCCTTTTTCTGTTTGTTTGACTATTCTATCCCATTAATCTTGTTTCCAACTTGTCTCTGTTATACTAGGTTATTATTTTTTAACAGTGTAGAGTACTGTCAGCCTCTAAAACCACACCTCACGTAATTTTTGTCATTTCCAAATTCCAAGAGTTAATATTTAATCATGTCCTTTGTGACATTCATGGTAGCTGCTGCTTTAGGTGAGGTAGAAAAGAGACATGGGGGTTGACATTTCCTTAATGCACAGTATCAAACATAATTTTTAAATCAGATTATGATAAACTGAGCCATAATGGGTAGAAATAATATTGCTTCTGTAATGCAATGTGACTGAATGGAAATGACAGTTAAAAACTGTTTATTTACAGATGCGAAGCAAAGGTTTATTAGTAAGTCTACTGATGTGAGCTTTTTAAAATTAAACCTACATATCCATGCATCCATTATCTACCACTTATTCTTGAACATCCAGGGTCACAGAGGGTGTGGGTGGTGCTGGAGCCAATACCAGCTGACCTTGGGCGAGAGGTGGGGTACACCCTGGACAGATTGCCTGTCTATAATAGAAGACTACACATGTACACATGCTAAGTCTAATAATAGCCATATCCATGCTGCTTTTTTTGTTTTTGTTTTTTATGAACAACACAAGACACATATAAAAGAAAGAATATAATAAGAAGAAAAGACTATCCTTTGGCAAATAAGTGCAGTGTTAAAGGAAAGTTCTTTTTATAATTTATGATTCATCCAGAATATAAACACAGCTGTGTTTTTTTTACTTGAGACCAATGAAAAGCATAAATAACAGAACTGTAGTTTGTGTTGTTTTCTTAACACTATAGGCAGTTTACCACGGTCTATAGTAGTACAATGATACAATAATACTTATATCACAGTTTCCACAGCAACCCATCTGCTGCATTTACTGTCACATCATATACCCTAACCAATAGCTAAGCAGCTTTCAAGTAAAGCAAATTACTGCACAGGATACTGCAAAGACCTCTGTCTTTGCTGCTCATCTCCTCTAAGATGCATTCAAATAATGGGAACATCGTGAATGATTGGGAACTTTGAATTCTGGCTTATAAGAAAGAGGAAGCAAGCATGACAACAGAAGGATGCTTAATTAATTAAATCAATGTTGGGAAATAGACACCTGAATATTCCAATTCCAATGCCTGCACCTGAAATAATCTCCATTTCTACAGACACCAGGCTCTGTAAGAGCAAAATTAAAAATGTCTTAGGCTCTTACTGGTTGAGTCAGGTATACAACTGCCCCAGGTGTGGGGGAAATAGTGGCTGAGGTGGATGGCCTCATCAGTACATTAAAAAGTGGAGGTCACAGAGGATACAACAATTCCTGTATTGTCAGCACTGCCCACAGCCTACTTAACTACTTAATGTATATATTTGCACTGAATAGTTCCTGTGTGTGTTTTGGTGCGACGGTTTGGAGCATGACACGGTTGCTTGCCTAGTATTTAAAAGGTGTTCATTGTAGTCACACAGTGCAAATGCCTGTTTCTATTCAAAAGCTGGCTTCCTGGTACAATGTAGTTAAACAAAAGAGTGTTTGTGACATGTTAAATACACTAATAGTGAGTGTACACATGATAATTAGCTGTTTAAATGTTGATTATGCAAAATACTGCTGACTGCAAGGAGGAAATCCTTTAGGAGAGAGGAATCATCCCTCAATGCTGTCAGACAAGTCACATCTGACATTACAGGAACATAGAAGATCTCCAACTTTGTGGAAAAATGAGTGCATGGCCACAAAACACAGTGTAAGGCAAGATGTATTTTACAAATCTTACAATACAATCTACAACATAATACTTGTGTAGAGGACATCTGAAACCATAAGCAAAGTGGTTTGTGAAATATAAGCTGTTAAGATTGAAACCGGAAAATGTGCCCTTGGGAAAGTATCCACTGATTGAAGTAAGTTAACACCACTGAAAAGTCTCACTGCATTTGCATGGTTGTCAAGTAGATGTGTGAGGTAGCAATTGTGGAGATGAATGACAAGAACAATAATAGAAAAAGGAGATTATATTATATTATTCTTTGCTGATACATTTATTGTGTTCTTTTTCTGCACTTGTTTCTGCACAAGGATCAAGCTCCTTCCTTGCAAAATTTATAACATTTATTTATAACGTTACTGTCCAAATGTCTATTATATTATATATGTGCCTTTACTTGTAGTTCTTAGTGTATTTTAGGAGCCAGAACAATATTAATAGATTCACGCATTCTGTTATATGTTAGGATGTTTTCTGGGAAGAGACACTCGATAACTGATATAAAAAGTCTATAAACATAGATGTAAAATGTAATAAACATTTAATTAAATATGATAGTTCTGTTGTCAACATTGACAAAAGACCAACAACATATGTAAGCTGAACAGTATGAAATTGCAAGACCTTTATTCATTTGTCAATCTTTCCAACTGTCTCTGTCTTGTAAGCCTCAGGTGTGCTGTGGCATGCATGGTGTGAGAAATCAGGCCCTGGCAATCTGCCAAGGCAGTCGTCAAACAAAGAATTGAAGCATGACCCTCTGGGCTTTTTCTGCTCATCTTAACACTGACTAGTATGAAAGCTTCGCAGCCAGGAAAGATTACATGTTTTCTTTAAAACTTTCCTCTGTCTCTGTCAACTGCTACAAAAATCCCAGCCTGGGAGTTGGGAGAGATGTGGGTGGATGTGGGTGACGGGGGGTTCTCGATAATAAAATACTTCGTAAGAAACACAGATGGTGCTAAGTGTCATTCCCTGTAGGAAGACTACCTCCTCTGCTTCTAAATGACAATTTATACCAAGAATGTTATTTTATAGGGGTGACAAATTGTGTCTCTTGTGGCTTTGGGTGAGCGTTTCAGGGCAGCTTGCCAGTTTGCTGAGTGGGAGCCAGAGCTTTGACTGACTGCTGCACCTGACCGTGCACAATCCTCCAGACCAGCAGCCTTCACCAGCAGCCTCAGCAGTCTACCAATGAAAACAAATGTATGCTCAGAATGTCCCACCCTCTAAGCACTCTCATGCAATGATGAGGACTCTAGAAACTACATCAAACCATCCATTTTTTCTTCCTTCCTACAAGCCTCTTTAATGAGATGATGAATGGTGCAGTTGCAGTATCTCCCAGCAGGATAACAGCACACACAAGCCTACTACCTGGGATTTATAGTCACAGGCAGTTGTGTGGCTCATTTTTCTCTAATATTGTACTGCTATTTATCTACAGTGTTTCATTCTGTCTGTATATGTCTCTGTCTCAACTGGCGTTTAACGTTACAGGGAGTTCCCTGTGTGGATTATATAATATGTAGGTGTAACCTCAAATTTAATTTCATCACTGAGACATATTTTTGATATTACGATGTTTTATTTATGAGCAAGGACATGCACGAGGCCAGATTAAAGTGAAGGTTAAAGTAAAATCCCCTATTAATTTTTTTTTATTTCTGTTTTGGCTTTATCAATAGTAGCAGATAATTGCAAAACTTGGACCAAATTAAATCAAATTAAATTTCCAAGATCTCATTCTTTCACTTTGCCTTATGGCTCAGCTCCCTCTTCACCACAATGGACCAGTACAGCGACCACATAACTGCAGACGCCAAGCTGATCCCTCTGTCAAGCTCATGCTTCATCTTTCCCTCAGTCAATCCCTATACTACTTGGCCTCGCTATACGCTTGGCCTCCTTATACCGCTTGGCCTCCCTATATGCTTGGCTGTAGGCCTCCCTATACCGCTTGGCCTCCCTATACCGCTTGGCCGCTTGGCCTCCCTATGCCCCTCCCTATACCGCTTGGCCTCCCTATGCCCCTCCCTATACCGCTTGGCCTCCCTATGCCCCTCCCTATACCGCTTGGCCTCCCTATGCCCCTCCCTATACCGCTTGGCCTCCCTATGCCCCTCCCTATACCGCTTGGCCTCCCTATGCCCCTCCCTATACCGCTTGGCCTCCCTATGCCCCTCCCTATACCGCTTGGCCTCCCAATGCCCCTCCCTATACCGCTTGGCCTCCCTATGCCCCTCCCTATACCGCTTGGCCTCCCAATGCCCCTCCCTATACCGCTTGGCCGCTTGGCCTCCCTATGCCCCTCCCTATACCGCTTGGCCTCCCTATGCCCCTCCCTATACCGCTTGGCCTCCCAATGCCCCTCCCTATACCGCTTGGCCGCTTGGCCTCCCAATGCCCCTCCCTATACCGCTTGGCCTCCCTATGCCCCTCCCTATACCGCTTGGCCTCCCTATGCCCCTCCCTATACCGCTTGGCCTCCCAATGCCCCTCCCTATACCGCTTGGCCTCCCAATGCCCCTCCCTATACCGCTTGGCCTCCCAATGCCCCTCCCTATACCGCTTCGCCTCCCAATACTACAGGTGGTGGACCCATTGAAGGTCGGCCCCATGTATTGTCTGGGCTGGAAAATATGTTTACGAAATTCTATATGAATTTATATCATTGTTCTGTGTTATAGTACATATTTTACATACTAGATTTACTTTATACAGTATAATTCCCGGACTTTACCAGGAATCACTGACTCAAGCCACTGTCAGCAGCACATCCATCAAAATTCAGCTGATTACATTCAAGTGTTAAATTTTTTTTGTTTTTGTTTTTTTGCAGTGAGTATAGGAATTATTACAATCTTTATTGGTAAATACTAATTCTGTCATGCCTCAACAATTCTAAATTTTGGAGAGTGCCAGAGAGCCTGAAGAGCATCTGAAGACACATCAGACTGGTACATATGGAAGGGTGGGGCTGTGGTAATGGCTCACTGTGTATAAAGAGGCTATTCCAGTAACACTATGAGGTATGAGGAAGATAGATGCTGTTGACATTCTTGAAGATATGCCAAGCTTTAGTTAACCCGGTCCCAGGCCTGGGACCAAAATTGTATTTCCAGATGTATTACCAAAGATCATCGGACAAATTTGAATAAAGTTCAACAAACTATATATCATATGAAAGCAGAAAGTCTCACGATTCAAATGGTATAAACACTTTAGGACTGAATTATCACAGCAGCTACAGTTGCTTAATGTTAAAGAGTACAAATATTGGAAAAACGCTATTTCTTACCTTTTCTGTCGTGTTACCTCATACATGTACTGAAACAGTGCAAACTGTCATCAATTTAACCCTTAAAATGTAAAGACAACAGCTAATGTAATTTGGGTCTGTATTGTTCGGCCGTGTGCAGAAAAAGGGGCGGGGTAGCTAACAGTTTAAAAAAAACAACAAATATCTTTATGTTGGATATTATTCTTATTTCAGGGGTAGGCAAGAGTCTATTGGCTAAATAAAGTTAAGATCATTATATAGGCTCAAGATGAGTTTTACTTAAAACTAGCTGGACATGGATGAGGTCATTTGGATTCTTCCTTCTGCCTATGGGTTATTTGTTTAGAAGTTAAATTCAATACGCATGTACACCTTTGGACATGGCTTGAGTTGCAGACTCGTCTGCTTTTAATATCCATTAAGCTACAGATTTACTTTGCTGTTGGCAGTAGTGCACTTTGGGCACACTGAAGCACTGTAGCAGTCACAGATGTCACCCCAATTCCTTGCAAAAAATCACAGAAACAGTCTTTATATTTCTGTTTCTGTCTCAAATCACATATCGTGCTTCATTCATGACGTTCACTCAGCAGACTTTACATGCCAAAGTCAATTTCCTAGTAGGAGGCTGCACTATACAGCCTGTAAAAACAGCTGAATAATGTCTACTGGCTCTGGAGGAGCCTTGTCAAGTCATGTGACATCAGTTGCAATCTCAGATTGGGTTTTCGGGACGTTGTTTTCACCCACAGTAGCAACATGACTGCATGGATGGAAATGTCAGTTCACCACCTCAGTCTAATACCTGTTGTGAACCCTTAACTTTTTATCTAGTGGCATCATTGAGTGAAAAAAAAAAATACTAATACTGTCACTTTGTCTAACTTGTTTGTTCATGATCAAATACTTCCAGACTAATGACACGTCGATCAGCATCAGCAGTACTTTGCTTTTAGTGCTGCATGGGAAAAGTTAGCATTTAGTTCAAAGCACTTATGTGCCTGAATGCACCCTCGCAGAGCCACTAGCCTGGCTATAAACATGGTGCATCTCTTTGAAAGTAAACTGACTTAGGAGAGCATTTCCAAACAGACAAACCTAAAAAAAAAAAAATCACATCATTTGCAGCATGAATGACTTCATGTGGGCAAGTATAATTATGTTCTGGCTACCTGTGATTAGTGTTTCCTTCCCCACAGGGCTCCCTGATTCTTCTGGCTAAGGCTCACTCCAGAAAAGAGACTATGATTTTTGATTTACGTTCTCACCACCACTATTACATTCTCACTGCGGCATGCATACAGCATGTGTGCTCACAAACGCGCTGTTACTCTTGTTTAAAAACATGCACATGCTCTGTAGTATTTTGTACTTGAGTGATGTCTTGAGCCCAGCTGCGTGTAATGCATAAACCAGAGATGTTCAGTCTGGCTTGCATGCTAATTGCCTGTGGGGCTTTTCTTCATGCAACTCTCCTGACTAGACCACCCATGGTGAGGAGAGGGTGCAGTCATCTCCATTTCAATCAAACGCATCATTATCTCCGTGCCTGTGTTGTGCCACAGCACTAAAAATTAAATGCTCTTACAACATGCAGAAGAAATGTGATTGATGTTACTAACAATCTGGTTTGAAAAGTATGATTGTGCATTATTGAGAGTTTGTTTGTTGTTCTCTGTACTAACTGGGATATTAAGACTAGATGTTGCCCATGCTAGGTCTGGCCCTGCCGGTTTTTCAAGCACAGGGAGGATTTGGGGTAATGCATGATTTGAAGTAGGTGGTGCTTGATGCTGGAAAAGCTGCTGCTGAGTGTCAGCAGACTTCCCTTCTCCTCTGACCAAATCCCCTTAGCTACGGATTCTCCCCTGTGCCAAGACCTGCTGAGAACAGCCTGAGCTAAACCAACAACTGGACTGCTTGATGAAAGGGACAAGCCGCGGGGTGCACACCATGAACCCAGGGTCATCCCACAGTCCTGATGACTCTATCCCCAGTTCCCCTTTCACTGGCACATAGTATACACCACCAAAGCATAAACCGCACCGCAAGGTGCTGATGTTCTTTTAACACTGCTGAGCTAAACTGAGCGTAACTGTTGTGAGCTGAGCTCTGCTACACTGGCTAGGCACATACATGTACACACTGTAGCACATAGTACATAACATATGCAGCGTAGCTGGTTGAACAATGGTAAAAAAGAATATGTAGAATAGGTGCTGGTGAGAACCACAGAAAATACAAATTAAATAGTTGGGGAAGGCTTTTTGTTGTATGATCCAAATGTGTGCATGTGTATGTGTATGTGTATGTATCTGCCCGTGTGTACTCTGGTGAACCCCTGCAAGCCATTTCAGAAATTGAAGATGAGCGCTCCAACCCTTTATGTGGAAATCTCGTTTGTCTTGTTTTTCATTTGTGATGTGTGTCAAAAGGCAAGACGGATGTGAGCTCCTGCCAGATCAACTGACCCAGAACTTGACTGTCAAATGTGAAAATCTGGATGGGGCTGGGTGATGGGAGGTTTTTTTTGTCTTGCAGATACAGTATGACTGTCTTCAATGCAGGCTGTGTGTGTCTGTGTGTGTAATTTGTGTGCGAGGGGTGGTTGAGACAGACACAACACTGTGTTACAATGTTTGAAGCAGTGTAAGTGGAAAGAAGGCAAAAGTAAATGTAAAGTGACCACTTAAGGTTGAGAGTATAGCTGCAGGGAACAACATGGCTTGGAAGCAAGAGAGATTGTGGCTCCTGAATGTCCCTGCAGCAGGGTGGAAAACTTCCTTAAGATAAGACAAGAATAATCCTGCAATCCACCATACAGGGATCAAATAATCTAAAAACAGTTTTTTAGCTGCACGTTTGTTTTGAAGGCTCACAATTGGTCATGCGATTCTAATGAAAGCAGCAGAAACAAACACAGCCTTGTGCGGGGACATGCTATTTGTTTTCCTTCAAGCATAGCACATTTCGCACTGCTCCACAGGATGTGAGGCGTGACAGAATATACATATGAATTTATTTCTCTGATCACAGGCTTTTTCCCCCTCTTGTTTTTTTGCATATGGAGCTCATCAAAGATGAACGAGTTGTTAATGCCACGACTGCTCAGCTGGAAAGTTGTTTTCAAGCACAAAGCAAGAAACACAGTGTAATAAAACACCAGCCAGGGCTGCTTCTTCAGGCTTCAGAGCATATCCCCTCCACAAAGAAGTCAATCTTTAAAAAGCTTTTGCTTGTGGAGCAGTAAAGCTTCTTAGAGCAGGTCTACAACACTGTAGCTCAGATAAGGATCAGGAGGCATGAGTGTACTGTGAGCTTTGTAGCCTTGCAAAGCATGTGGACAGCCTGCTGGCCCTCCAGTCAACCTGTGCACACAGACTGAAGTGTCTCAGTTTGCTGTCAGACATGTTTTAACATTGGAAACTCTGGGCTACATCATGGTGGTCTACATTTAGCCTCCAGAGGCAACTCTGCTTATGTGTAATGGTCAACTGAGACACATTGTCCTTGGATTGAAGTGTTCATGTCCTGTTCCCTCAGCAGCTGCCTCACTGAAACCCCTCTAGTAGATTTGCAAGCCATGAAACATTAACAGGGGAAGGTGTGCTGGCATGAGGATATGGTTATTGTAGGAATGCTGGTGCTGTGGAAAGTGCAGTGGAGAGTAAAACACCAAGCACGTGTGCAGCTGCACCTGGTGTAAGCCACCGCTGAACTGTAGTGTATAATAGGCTGCTGTGTGTCTGAGTGGAAGTTCTAGTTTAAGAGGTTTTGCATACTGTAGATAACTGACGGGGGGATTAGGGTGAGCGTGACCTACTGTAAATACAAAACTCACACCCCCACACATCAGACTTTGTAATACTGCATGTACGCACGCACGCATACACACACACACACACACACACACACACACACACACACACACACACACACACACATTTTTATTCCTTTACATTGACTTACCCAACAACAATAACTACTACTTGCCTACTTACTCTATTGTTATCCTACTTCAAGTTGGGGACCATCATCCATTCAAAGTTCAAGATAGCTAGGAATGAGTTGATTCATCCATGTAGTGGGCTGCATTCCTGTTAATCTTTCTGTTTCTTCATTAAAGCAGCTAGCCCATTTGTACCATTTGTACATTCCCCATAATGATAGAAGTTTATAATGAAATTTTGTGCATCCTCTTCTCTTCCTTGTCAGTTGCCAGGGCAGTTTAGGATTAGTATAAACAGGATAAAATGATATCACCAAAATGAAACCTTGTTAAAAATAGTCAAAAACAGCAGGTCAAGGGCAAACCATGTGGTGCCATTTATTTGGCCCAGGTATACAGGATTTGGCTAAAAAGGCCTCATGCTTCTCTAGTTGTGGATATGAATTGTAACTAGGGATGTCTCAATGATGGTCCCCCCAGTATGGCTCGTGTGTTTCTGCCAATCTGAGCCCTAATCCAATGCTGCTATTTTCTTAGATAATGAATTCAAATCAATCCAGTGCATATTCTTGACATTTGAATTGCTCTGCAATGCAGTGAAAAAACAACTGCCTGCATCCAAAGTAGTCCTTAAGGTTTAATTTTTTGTACAAGCTAAATAAACTGGAAATATTATTTTATGGTTTAAATTACAGTTCCACCTAGTGCAGCATTGGTTTTCATTTGTTTTTTAACAAAATATTCAAGTAATCAAAGTAAAATATGTTTTAAATAGCTCAATGAAGCATTGTACTAGTAAAACTACAACAATCAAAATCACTGGCTACTGGACAGTTTTTGTTTTCAAATTTCAAATAATTCCACACTGCAGACATTTTAGTTGCATCCTGCTGCAGATTATGCTCTCCGTTTCCAACATACTGTAGGTGTGACAGCTGATGTACTGTAAAACAGTACAATAATGTGCAGTAGAACTTTTACGTTGCCATTCTTTTTTGGGATGAAGAAATTACATTTCAAGACATCATTTGTGACTTCAGTGTGGTTGTTAATGATAAATTCTCAAATCACAGGAGAAACACAAATTAAAGCTTGATTACATGTTGTGTAAAGGCCACAATAACTCAAACACTCTGATGCATGCATACACACATACCCACACAAGCAGTAATATACAAACAGGAACACAAACATCCATACTGTGTGTACATTCACTTTAATGCATACTGCTATCATGTTATCTGCTAACACACACACACACACACACACACATGCATTCACAGAATGGATGTCTCTTGTGCTAATGTGCCCAGTTTGCTCAACAGGATGTGGAACAAATGCATGTACAGAATGTGTGTAAGAATGTTTATTTTTTGACCTTTGAAATGTTTCTCAGGAAAACTCTGGCTGGATGTATGTTATTCCTGTTTAAACACATAACTATAACTCTGCTGCATGCTGGCACTCCCATGTGACCCACTGCAGGTTTATTCAAACATATTATGTGTACAGAAAGACACTGACATCATAATGATACAATCTCTCTCAAGGGAAATTGCATTCACTCGTCACTCTAATGTAGTAGCTCTGATCCTCTGATACTGGTAGCACTTCTTCTGCTTTCCTGGACAGTGAAGACTGGATAGTTTTGCCTGGGGGAAGCCAAATGGTTTCCTTGTTTAGTTACTGTCTCTCTCTCTCTCTCTGTCTCTTCCTGTCAGACTTATAATATTCATTTGAATATTTGGCAACTGACTCATCACACCCAAGCTCATTCATGCTCATTCACAACATTTTAAGACTGTGTATATATATCACCTGTTTGGGTGAATGACAGCTCCTACCAGTGAGGGTGTAATTAATCAGAACAAAGCCGTGCTATGCCTCTGACAGCTGTGACTGATTGGGAAGGTTGCTCAAGCTCACTGCGTTTGTCAGGTCAAAGTTATGACGGTCATTTGGAATGCATGAAAAGAGCCAGTGATGGTACACTGTACCTGTGTGATTGATAACATGGCTAGTAATGGCTATTTGTCATTGACTGGAATGTGTTGGCCTGAAGCACAGCGGTTGTTTATGCAGTATGTTTGTCTTGTCTCAAGACTTTTTAAAAATGTCAAGACAGGAAAAAGCTGTAAATTTCTCTGTTACCACAGCGTAACACTGCTGCTGCTTTCTGCTTTTCCATTACGCCGCAATTAATGAATCTTAACAAAAAAGAGTTACGCAATCGAGCTTGGCAGTGGGCTCGAGACTCATTTGTCAAGCTCCTTTTGAGTGTGCAGAGATTATATTGCAATGTACAACAAAAACAAATTAAGAGATAAACACACATGTCTGTGTGCGCATGCTAAGAAAAATATCATCTCCCCTCACTGTGATTACTCTCTCTCCTCTTGTCTCCCATCTACAACCCCAAAATAACTTTCCTTCTCACACTTTTGCATTTTGTTTCTCGTTAAACTTTATTTAGGCTCCTTGAAATTTATGACTGTTTTTATGATATACTGTTGCTTGTGTGTGTGTGTGTGTGTAGAAGAACTTGGAGGGTTGGGCGGGATGGGTTCCAGTAGGCGCTCTGTGGTTCTCTGCCAAAGTTAACAAGCAGCTGAGCTATCACACCATCTGTTGTCTGTGATCTATGACTCAAGGCCTTTGGACAGTAGCCAGAAACGTACCTGCCTGCGTGACTGATAATGGTCAGACTTTAAAGAGTTCTTAGTCACCTTTGTAAATACATTCAGAGATACAATTGACTTATGTATATTGTGCATTGTGAAATCATTCTTGTGCAGTATTCCTGCAGCAGCATGACAGAGAACAGAAAACATGGGATCAGTCATAATGAAGTGTTGTCAAGCTCTTTCCACTTTACCGACCCTCTACCACTGCAGTTTGAAGTGCTGCTTCAAATAATCCTGGCTATGGCTGATATTTCCTTTTTCCATCATCTCTAAAATCATATTTTAAAACTATGTGGCTTTTGTGCATGTGTCCCATTGCTAAAATTTGATCTGTGGTGATTCATATTTTTTATTCTTTTTAATTTTAGATTTTTGCTTAAAGGTCTGAGTAGCATAATGCCCATGTCCTTAAAATCTCTAAAACGTAACCTAGACTTCACAATATAAATGCATCCTCATCAGTTACAAATCAAAATCACCCTGATGGTCTGCAACTGGTATCATCAGGGTGATTTTGATTTGTAACTGATGAGGATGTATTTATATTTATATGTCACAGACATCCTCAGGGTGATTTTCTTCTGCCTTAGATCAACGTCTTTTTACATCTTTTAGTCCAGTTGCTTGCTCTGTTAACTCTTACTGACCGTGACCTCTGGTTGAATTAGCTTTAGATGTAATTAAACATGTCTGGTCAGGTTTAACACCAATCCATAAAAACCTGTGACAGATTTACTGACAGTGTGATGCACAAGGTCAATACCACACAATTTGAATTGATTCCAGTTATGCTTGTGATCTAAACACAGACATTACAATCAGTGTTTTTAGACCTGCGATGTATAAAAGCAGATATGTCAGTGATGACAAATATAAGAATGGCTGGTCATAGTTACTCAGTTTGATAAACACAATATTGAGGATGATTTATTATGTAAGAAATACCATAAAGAAGTTATTGATATTGTTTATGATATGAGGAAATTTAATATCTTCTGCAAAGGCTGAAGTGGAAGCCTTACCTGCTAATAATGCTTTGACCTCTCTTACTGGTTGTATATTGTTATGGTACATTTTAATTACAATGTGCTTTATATTTTATTGTGTCATTGTACAGTGTGTTAAAACACTGGTTGTGTGAAACACAATTTTTTATCAAGTGATTAACAAGAAAACAGCCATCTCAGCCATGAAAGACTTATCAATTAAGTTTTGACACAAACATCACATGATTAAAGGTAAATTGCTGAACTTGCTGGTATATATGTTTGGGTTGTTAGTGTTAGGTTGTCTGCTGCATGCTAGCTGACATACTTTTTGTATCATAGTTGCTCATTTTGGTTTTTTGTTCCACACTGTTTTGTTTGGTTTGTTATAATGTCTTGGTATAATAGCTTATTAGTACCTTTCAGTGTTAGAGTTGTTGAGTTTGCAGTTTTGACCACTTGGTGGCCAGAGGTTTTCGCAGACATTAAACAGAATAGATTTTCCTGTGGGAAACAACTCTATATGTTATATGTGTCAGTAGGTTAGTACGATAAATGGGGCTGGGACCAATCCCAGCTGACACTGGACGAGAGGTGAAGGTACCACCTTGACAAATCTTGTCCAGTCTCTTGCAGGGCTGCTCACATTCACACCTACAGGGAGAACTGTGACTTTTTCCATGATGACAAAGCTCTGATGCAATTGCTGGTGTGACCTGTGTTGACTTTAACATTGGTAGAGTTGCAAACCGTATGCTTTTTTAAGTTGGAGTGCTTATTGGAATGGAAATCATATAGAGCCTTTGAAATGTGATGCGGATTGAAACTTCCAAAACAGTAGGTGCAAACATTAAATATGTTTTTGAATTCCCTCAAAGTCACTCTTCAAGATGAAAAAAACCGTTCAAAAAGACAAATACTCTCTTTAAAAAATGCTGCAACCTCATTCCTGTGAGTGGGATGCTGAGTGTTTCTGCAGCAGTGCTCTGCAAAACCGTTTGGCCACTATATAAGTTGAGCATGGCAAAACAACACAACTATACAACACCACCCAGAAATGCACAACCACAAAGTGCATGTACACATATCTGGGTCAGTACTTTGTAAAGTGTATACAATACGTTTACTGTTTACTCTTGCAGTTCTGAGTAATGATGCACAAACTTTATGGTAACTTTCTAGAACTGCTAAATTCTTCCACACAATGTTGTATGTCATGAAATGTTTTGGGAAAAGATCAGATTAATGCAGCTCTTCTTAAACTGGACTCTCTGGATTATATTTGGTTATCTAACATGAAAGACATGTCTGAGGTGAACATGCCCACATCAATGTAGCTATGTATTTTTAAGTGCACGTTTGCATATATTTTTCTTCTTCTGCAGTGTCCACTCTGAATACTGCACAAGTGCTACACCTATATCTAAAATTCAGGTTGTCAGACTAGCAGTAGTCGTCCTCATGCTTCTGCATTTTTTAAAATTTTGGCTTGCATTTTGCTCCAGACCCTTTTTCCCCATCAGGAAAAAGGCTGAAGGCCAACGTGAAGGCCAAAGTCTGGATGACAGCACATATGCTCCTGCCATGTCTGCTTTGTTCTGCTTTCTCTACATCCCATCCTTCATAGAATTGGCTGTCAGTGGCAAGGTCAGTGGATGACCCTGCTGTTAAGCCACAGGCTTTATAAATGGACACGCTAGCTGTAGAGACTCAGTCAGGATGGAAATGCACGCTTCGGAGATAAACTCAGCTGAAATTCAGGGACTGATCAAGGGTCCTGGTGTAGATAATTAATGATTTCTCCACACTGGAAAAATACCCCCGCCCCCTGCCACTACAGCTGACCAACATTAGTAATAAATTCCTTATGGTTTGACAAAATGTTGGGTGGACTTTCTGGCCCGGGTAAGGCTCGGCACTGTGTAGCCCCTTATTGTCCCATAGGTTTTACATTACAGTTGGGATTGAGTAAGTCCCAGGGAGATCAGGATCCCACGTTAACTCTCTCTCTCTTTTTCTCCCACTCTCTCTCACATTAATATACTCACACACTCACACATATACACATGTACTTTTCCCTCTTTTTGGGCTTCGCTCCCACACACAGCTCTAGGTCAGAAAAGCAGATCTACAAATCCAGCCTGTTAAGAGAAGAAATACAAGCTGCTATTGAATTAGCACTGCATTTGTGTTTGTATCAAGATGACATGTCAGCGCATGTTTTCCTCTGCTGAGTAAAACTGTTGGCATCAGTGCACCTCAGCTGCCAAGGAGCTGAGCACAGATCCCAAATTATTTATCATAGTGAGAAATGCCACAAAACACTCACTATATAATGTATCACATTTTTTCCTTTTTGATAGAATTTGTTTTATTCTGTCTGAGGCGAAAGTGTTTAACAGTAATTTTGTCCGAAAAACATCGGCAGTACATCTTAACTGGCATGTTTATTTCTTTGCTGTGTCGTAATTCTTGAATTTCATGCCTTGAACTGCAGGAGCCATTGATGACAGGAAATTCAGTTATAATTAAAGGCAGCAAAGAAGTGAACTCAATGGATACCAGTAGATGCCAGTGGAAACTAGGAAGCTTAATTCCTTTAGGTCTTATTTTGGCAACAATGAAAACTATTTCAAGATTACTTCAAAAATATCCCCTAACCCCTAAATGTGTTTGAAAATAAATTAGATCTTTTCATGGCGAGTATTTGTAATACCCTGACACCAAAAATGCTTTTAAAGGATTTGTGATATTCAGTTTTTTAATTATTTGTTTGAAGAAGTCTTGTTCTCGGTTAAGCATCAGTTGTTTTGAGCAATTTGACTAACTGCCTGACGAAACACATCTGTCCCATCTGGACTGAAGTGGGTTCTACAGTATAATGGTGAGGTAGCAGAGAGAATACTTTCACTTTAAGCACAGATGTATACTGAAGTAGTTTATTGTCATTGTAACCATTTGCTATATTTTGTTTAATTCGAGAATACCTCATGGTGAATAGCAGTAACTGTACTGTACATTGCGATTTTTCTAAAACATGGAAAACAAAGATGCTATCAGATTGGATTTCCTGCATCACTCTATTTTGCCAAACAACAAAATTGGTGAGTGCCTTCTTACATTTCAGCTGCTGTCATTCTCCAAAGCCTTGTCATTACACAGACAGTAAGAGTACAATGATCACATTTACACCTACAAGACATCTCTCAGCACCTGCTTAGGGAGGGGCCGGAAGCTAAACATCCTGCACAGAGCATTACACACTTCCTGGCCTTGGCCATGTGCCATTCCATGTTGGTACTGTTTTCATACTCTCTTGCTATATTATGCTTTTTCTTCCATGTGATAAAAACTACACTGTGATAAAAAGCCACAGCCCTAATCCAGCTGAGACACTCACACTGCACGTGACAGTTGTTGGTTTAAGTAAATGCCAAAAAAAACAAAAAACAAATAAAAAATCCAGTTATGTGCAAACTAATGTTATCTATATAGAACAGGATTAGTTCCAGTCAAGAACTAATCCACTAGCTAGTAGAGATGGCTAATGTAGTTAACCTCAAATCATGGCTTTTCATAATTCCATAATGAATATGTAGGACTTAAAACACAAAGTTTAGGACATAGGTGCAAATTGATTAAGGACATTACAGCTAAAGTTTTACGTATGACTTTGTTCCACCATTGATATAGTCCAAATCTTCAGTGCATTTATAGTAAGGTATGGTGCATACATGTTTGCAGTATAAGGAAATTAGAAATTTGTAAATTTTCTCCATCCATTATCTATACCCAGTTATTCCTAACCAGGGTCACAGGGATCAGCTGGAGCCTATCCCAGCTCTCTTTGGGTGAAAGGCAGGGGTCCACCCTGGACAGGTCACCAGTCCATCACAGGGCCACATAGAGACAAACAACCTCACACACTCACACTCACTCCTATGGGGAATTTAGAGTCACCAATCAACCTGACATACATGTTTTTGGACTGTGGGAGGAAACCAGAGTACCTGGAGAAAACCCACACAAGCACAGGGAGAACATGCAAACTCCACTCCCCTGCTGTGAGGCAACAGTGCTAACCACTAATCCACTGTGCTGCCCCATGTGTAAATTCATCTTCTATAATTATTTTGTCCAGCTTTTACTCGTTGGGAATTCTATAATGAATAATACAAAGAAATTGTGATAAAGAAAAATAGTTGTATATGTGCCTTGTTCTATGAGCAAGTCTAAGTTGTCTCTGTGGTGAATGAAGTGGTATATTTATAGGTTTGCCTTCATACCTCTGTAATGCACGTCAGGTTAGAAAAATAACTGCTTTCAGTTTGATTTGATTGATTGCTAAAAGGAGCTTCTGCTATTTCAGTCCAAACACCCCTAAATCAAGCTTGTCACAAATTTCCGAATTTAACAAGGCCTCCTGGACAGAAGGAGAAGAGAGACTAAATTTTATTATGAGCATGTTCTGCTACAGGTTATTTATCAAACTGTGATAAAGATAAAAACAAAAAAAACTTCCTGTTTTGCAGACAAACTAACAAGTGACTTGTGGATACATTTTACCTGAGCTGATAAAAAAAAAAAAAAAAATAACACTGAAGATATAACGTGAATGCAACAGGCTTGCAGAGGACATATACATTTACAAACCTTTGAACTGATTCACTCATGGACACATGTTTCAATATGTTAACTTTTGCAGAAACTTTAATCCAAGCATTTTACAGATTGCAGAATTTTTTTTTTTTTTTCAAGGCAGACGTTTGGCTGTACAAGCTCCTTCTCAGAAAAGCAGCAGGGAGTAAAGTGGGTATAACTGGATGGAAAAGGCCAGTGTGATTTCTGTCACAAGTGGATTTGAAATCCAGCTGTGGTTTTGGGTCTAATAATCACTATGATTAAACATATACAGAATGTTTTTAGAATAGACCAATTACATGAGGCTTGAGAAATCTGGGTTCTAATTTCTAAAGTTAGGACTGCGTCTTTGTTTCTCTAAACCTTCACACTATAACACATTTTATTTCATCATATTTTGAGAGAACATGCAGTGTTCTAAGGATAGGACCCATACCCACATCAAAAACATAGAACCTAATTCTAATTCATATCTCAGCATTTCAAAAAATATCAAATGTGATCTGAATTTTGGAGAAATTGTATAAAACAAGGCACAAGGTGAAATGACTAGATGCTGAGCAGTAAAATAAAAGTATAAAAGAGATCATTTACTGCTTCAAATTACATCTAAGCTTTTTGTTTACTAAATAGTAACAAAATGACTCCGTGATGCCACCAAACCTCAAAATGACTCTGTAAACAACAGCATATACTGTCTGTTAGATGCAATGATCAAATGTCATTACTTTGGTTAATATTTCATATCAGTGCAGCCATATACTTCAGTGCTTCTCAAAAAAAAAATACTGTTCACTTTGTACCAGCAGTAACTGCTGATAGAATTAAGATTGAGTTACTAATCTGCTGTGTTTTAGGGCAGGACACACTACATGAAGGTTCGGTATCTGTCCACCTGGACCCCATCATGGCTGCCTCTGTAAGCCTGGCAGCTGCAGCACTGCAACCTGGGATACCGGACACCTCGAGCTGACTACTCTGATGAATCTGTCTGCTCCTTGCCCTGTGGCTCCTATGAGATCCATCCTACTGAGAAACAAGTGTGTCTATGAGTGACCCAGAGCAAGCGCACTCTCGCACACACCAATTCAAACACACACTTCCCGTGGCCTCTACTGCATGCCACACCATTAATACCAATTGGCCTTTCTTTATGGTTACAAATATTTTTCACATGCTCCACATGCATCCTCCGAGATCATCTTGAATCACCACAGCCGCAACAAAAGCACACAGTCCCTTGTACTGGGGAGTGAACAACCACAGGATACTCAGCTTGGGATATTTGTTAACATGATTTGTGAAACTTTTCAGACCACAAGGCAGACTGTAGTGGAGAGCTACACTGTGTGTGGCTGGAAAAGAAGTCAGATCCCCCTCTGCCACGTTTGATGGTTCCTGTATTGTGTCTACAACAGAGCCAGCAGGGGAGTCTGTTAAATGCCAGTCAGCCAAACACAGGCTCAATGTCAAAATAGCGCACAGCAGTGAGGTGTTTGCTCTTGACACATTAACAAAAAGAACTGAGAAGATCTCACAGGACAGATAGACACCAGTACAGGACACATCGCTGCTGGATCAGTTTAAGAAATACAAAGTCAGCAGAACACGATTAAATTATATTACTTTATTACCCAGGTGGGAACTCTAATCCTGATGTAATTCAGCTCTTTTGCCAATGGTCCTTGCATTGTCTTTTGCTTAAGGTCAGTTTTTAATTGTAGGACAGAGTTCTGTCCCACATTGCTGTTTCTGCTCCTAAAGTTATGCATTAGTGTTCGTTATTGACATCGGACATAAGAACATAAAACAATGTCAATCCTAGGTTCACTTACTAACTTCTCCCAGAAGCCTTAACTACAGTACAGCATATGCTTTAAGGGAACATGTGAAAAGTCCCATAAATGCTGTTAATGAAGTCATAACAGCTTCTGAGTTTGCATGTCAGCAAAACAGTGCAAACCAATAAAGATGATGAAACTGATGAAGACACTGATGTGGTTGAAGGGAAGCTAGTTAAGTGAGCCACTCTTAGGGTTTATTCTGCCAAAATCCCAAATTGTGTTTTTGTCTGATTTTTCTCAAACTTTTTTTTGTCATATGACTTTTTTGTCATATGAAATATGGGAGTTGTTCTTCTACCTGTTAGAGAGACGGATGTTAATTGATTCTCTACTGATCACCTTCATCACGCGTCTTTTTCATGCAGTGAGAATGCACACAGCATTATAACATTAGAATTTGTAACAACAATTAACCCAAACTCTAGTGTTGGGTTAATGTGATAACAGCAAACATCAACTCGCATCTGTTAGTGCTGGACAAAGTTTGGAAATTTCCAGTTTACCCCTGTAAAACATTTTATTGCATATGTGTTATTCATAGAACAAAAGCAGAACAATTACATCAAGTTGACTCTTGTTCCTGTTTTGTGTACGTGTATGAATGTATACACGTGTGTATGTTATGGTCAACCATCCTCATCCACCCAGCCTCACCCTGGACTCCTGGAAGCCTCCTGGCCTCAGGCTTGTTTTGAGTCAGAAGGTTTGTCAGTGTTGGGAAGCCCTGATGCAAGTGCTGTGTTTACTTTTCACTCAGCATATTAGATATGGCTTCATTCTACCCTGATGCTGGTATCAGCTGGGCTTGTGTGTTTTGTGTGCCTTTGTCTGAGTCTGTGCATGCAAATGTGCAAACTTTCTTGTGTGTGTGTGTGTGTGTGTGTGTGTGTGTGTGTGTGTGTGTCATACGCTTCCTATGCCATCCTGCTGCTGCCAAGATTCACACACCACAAGCACACTACTTTGATGAGTTTATCAGATGGTCCCCCTGAATCCCTTCTCTCCCTCCTCCATCTCCACACATAACGTTCATATTTCTGTTGGTGTCTGGCACAGATACGAATCCAAGACTGTCGCTGGAGATCACTGTAAGACAGTAGTCAGTACCTGTGTGGAGTATGTGTTAAAATGGAGATAGGCTTTCGACAGAAGTCAGACACAGCATGTAAACAAAATGCATTTTATGATCTCATACACAGCATCAGTACAATAAGCTGAATTCCTAGACCACAAAGATTACTCAAACAAATGCACAGCATAAATTTCAGGTGCAATGTATTTGGTTATGTCGAAGGAAGTGGGGCTGCGATCAAAACAAGAAATGAATCATGTAATAATGTAATGGCTGGGTTGAAAATGATGGCAGGTTACTGAGGTTAAGACCAGAATAAAGTCAGCAGCAGGAGACATGATGGGTGAGTATGAGATGTGGTCAGGGATGAGACAGGTCTCGGGGGAAGCAGAGGCTGTTCTGGGAGTTTTTTTCTCTATAATGACAGGGTGCTGGGCAGCTGGATCCTGTTTTCCAGTGTGACTGTGGAGCGTAGCAGGGCATGGACAGCTCTGTCTGTGGGCCCTGTGTTCATTAGTGGAGCAGCACTACAGCACTGGGGGTGATTCACAAGCATATCAAGTTAAAAAGAAATGCCTGGCCACAGAGGGATTTTCCTGCTGGGCCAGTATTTATGTGTGCGTGTGTGCGCGTGTGTGTGCGCATACATGTGAGGGTGGTGGAAGAGCGGAGTGGGATGGCATCAAGGGGACAGAATTAGTGAACTTCAACCTGAAAACTTCCTCACATCTGAGGAGGTGCTTAAGAGCCATCCTTGAACAGACTTCCATAAACATCCATGATGCTTCTGTTCCATAAAAACATGATGAATCTTTTGGGTGATGTCTTTAGTGTTTGTTATCTGCCCTGCTCATCTTGTGATTATTTGGAGACCTGGGTCCTGTTCTTGTGTATGTTTGTCAGTGTTTTTCCCCTGACGCTGCGCCGCCGCTGGTCCAGGCACAGTGCCAGTCGATCAGGTTTCACTCTGCTTGTGTTTGCTTCTCTGGTTTGGCAGAAACCAATAAACACTACACTCCCACTCGTATACCTCCTTCTCTGTCTCACCCTCTGCCAAAGCACACAGGGCACTATGGATCAATGTGATTTTTCTTTTTTTTCTCCAGTTCTTTTCTTTGGTAGAAATTCTTTGCATTCTTGGAAATAAACTATGCAACCTGACAGCTTGAGCCCAAACAGTAGGCAGAGTAAGGCTGAGCTATTCTGTACATCACTGTAACTGGATCTATTTTTCTGTGATGCCACCAAACTTCAGCAGTCCATTTATCTTTGTTGAGACTGCAGCGTGACTTTAGGGTGGTTGGTTGGTGTTTAAGCTCAGACCACCTTCTGCCATGTGTTTGAATCTGCACATAGAGTATGTGGACTCCTTTTGTTTCATGTGGTTTGCAACTGCAGCAAGGCACATGTGGGCTATATTGTTCTCCTCAGTTTGACTCACATCAAACTCATTATCAGAAACAAAATTGCTTTAATTGCCAAGTACAATAAATAGAGTGAAACCTGTCACAGTGAGACTGGTGACATACCAGCATGTTTCCTAGTAACATACTGACATATGGTGCTAGTTTAAAAATAAAAATATACAGAGCGCTATTTCATTATGGCTACAGTAACAGGCTGTGCCAGCAAGATGAAAAAGCACACAGAATATACACATTTGTACAAGTCATTGGCTTATGAGGATAGACATTTCTAATTTGTCTAATCAGAGATCATTTCCCAACTCGCTAGCTCATCTTCCCACGAGAAACAGAAATGTGACAGCATGATGTGTCTTCTCAAAAGCTAAATGCCACAGTGCTAGTTGGGACCCTTGGAAAGAGAAAAAGCACATCTTGCATTGAACATTCATAAACAACACAATGCTATGACATTCTCATTTCAGCAGTGCAACACACACGTTTATGGTGTGTCACAAATATGTCCAAAAATGGACACAAGTGAAAGAAATTTGAATTTCAGTTTGAGTTTAAGTGCAGACGAAATGCACAGGAGATGTTTAGGCTGCAGCAGGAGGGTTTATCCTTCTATTACATGAAAACACATTCAACAGTTTTGCCACGTTCTTAGCTGTACCAGAACAGATTTCCATTGTATGGCTCATTGATTATCACTATTTCTATGTTTTCTAACCTTTTGTGTCAAAAGGATGTATTCCAAAATGCTCAGGCCCAAATTTGTCAATCCCACATGTAAAAAACTACATGCCCTTATGTACATTATTCTGAGTGGAGTTCGTTATTCTTTCCTGTGCAACAGGTCTTATCTCACACTCTATCTCTACTGACAATACGCCACCATGCTTCTATAATGGCATATTTGTCCAAGTCGTCAGTGTTTTGAGAATACACAGTTAGGAACCTGTGAAATGTGGACGTGTGCTATCACTTGCCATGTTGTATGTATGCAAGTATACAAATCTACTATACACACATGCATGGACACACACATTTAGTCTAAATAAAATGGAGCCTTACCAGTTTGACTAGTTGCTCTCTCCAGATTCTAACACAAAGAGCCTGTCAATTGAAGACAGAGTAGAGGAATATACATCTTCCAGTGTGGTACAGTTGATTTATTTGTGAACTTGCAAACTATGTTTATCTTACCCTCATGCAGTTATGCCTGGCATCTGAACAAGCATTAAGTTTCCACATCCAACAAACCACAGGACAAAAAAGGGAAATGTGTAGATATTAATGTAATGGCTGTAATGATTCAGTGTCATAATGGACATGCAAATTTTCTGCTGATATTTAATGGCCTCGGTAGCCAGACGTTTTCTTAGTTTCTATATGAAACTCATTCAGACCATATCACCCTTCATTCTTCTCCCCCAAAAGCCCCATAAATCACTTTCCTGTAAACAGTAGTGACACACAGCCTGATGTGTACTTCGATATATATTTAGGAGACCACAAGGCCTGAAATCTGAGCCTTCTTGTGTTTGGGAGACAAACTGTAGCGAGACGTTGTGCTCATGTGTTTTAGGCGCAGGCTCGTTCCTGTGCTTGTGTGTGGTATGTGTTACGCTCTCTCCACTTGCAGAGCTACAAGTACATGTTGTACACAGATGGCATTGAGCTAATTCGTTCTTATTGTTACAAATTATGATGTCGCACTTAAGCGTGGTAATGCTACCAGTAACAATAACACATATTCAGACCAGACTAGGATTGGAGCAGCTGCGTGACGCCACTGGTAGCCAGACCGACTGCACAGAGTTATTCAGTGGGACTGGCTCTTGGTGTAAACATACGCTCGGCAGGATATATGGCATGAGCCTAAATACAAACCTACTGGAATGGCAGTCAGAAAACATTCACCTCATAGTACAAATAACTCTTAGTTATCGTGCTTCGCAATAAACATCCACACTTCTAATACACTTGATTTTCAGATGTAGGAGGTTATTTTATCCAGAAATAGAGTACAGTGGTAGTATCAGAAAGCACTGTCTTTACACTCACTCAATGTTTATTGGCACACAGACAATTTTAACAAGTATTTGTGTGATCACATAATAGTCTTTAAAATACATTTTTTCAGATGTGCCTCTGCGTAAACACCTAAATCTCTCACTTTGTTGGACCTAAAATCTTGACTGAACAGGTCAAGATCAAAATGTTTATAGAGAGAAATTAAATACACATTTTCTATCTTATTAACTGTATAAGTAAGTACAAACTAAATAAAACAACTTCAATAAACTACAAAAAATTTTGAGTGAGACAATTAAAGACTCCTAACCAAATATTTTATATAGAGCATGTGAGCAAATAGGAATCCAAACAATGTAGCTTATTATGGTACCTTATAAAAAGTTTTACTCTGTGGTTATTAATTAAAGGTGTCCCGTGGCTTGCTTTTCTGATAGTAGTCCTATAAAGCAGTGTTTTCATGAGTGACTTCCTTTTTTGTACCTATATATCTGCACAAACATGTAGTTGATGCTTGCATGCTCTTTTACTGATTGGTAGGTGCTAACATGCCAAGAAAGGCAAAGCCATTTAAGGAGGAGTGTGCTGGTAAACATGAATATTAACAACATATTTTTCAATATTAAAACAAATCACAGAAGCACATGCAATCATATTTTTTGTTGGACCTTAAAGATACACCCAGTACCCAAAACATTCCATGTTAACTTAAAGCAAAATGTTGCATCTTTAAGGTTTCCGTAGAAAAGTATTTTTCAAACTCCATCACTGATGCGGCTTGTGAAAGAACAGTGTGAAATATTATGCAAGCTGCACTTGTCCTGTCATGTCTGTCACAGTACATCTATGGATGAATGACAAAAGCTGTTGCTTTAACAGACAGATGAGGCCAGCAATGTGACGTATCCCATGCCAAAAAATATTTGTCCAAAATGCGAACACCTAAACACGTCTGTCTGTGTATGGGTTAGCATAGACTTTTCATCAGATGCTACATGGGTCTGGGGCTCAACAACAGAAAACAACCACTGATCGGGTATAGGGGAAATGCTGAAAAATTTCCAATTAAACCCCATATTAATTGTGTGAGTAACAAACAGAGGCAGGAGCAATCATTTTCTGAGATTTTTTTTTTTTTTTGCTGGGAACAAACCAAACTTAGGCTGTCAGTTATCTCTCTAATCCTACCTCATCCCTTTCCTGTCTGCTTGGCTCTATATTGTGGCTCTGAGCTTGACCCAAAATGGCAAAGAGGGTAGAATAAGGGGAGGAAGGAGGGATAAGTAGGGAATGAATGAGGGGCTGGGGACAGATTTAGGGGCCTGACTGGCGGTGGCCATGAGGGGGTTCCCCATGGAGCAGTCTTAGGCCCAGGTGCATGTTTTTAATGAACGTGGTGGAGTTAGAGAGCGGGCAACACACTTTGAATACCCCGTCCCCATGTGAAGTCTCACTCAACACAGTGGCCCTCTTTGACCCTGGATTAGTTTCCTCTTCTAGGTTTAGAAGCAGGATGCTGACCCTTAGCATATCCCCTACCCCCACTACCTGAACACTAAGAGATAGCTGTGTTTCTCTGGGGACAGATATTGTAGTTGTGTGGACTGAATCCAGCTTGGACGTCTCAGTGAAGGTGCCCACCTGGCAGACCAGAGAGGAAGCTTTGTTCTTTGTCCTGACCCATCCATTCTGTCCATTGTGATACAGTATGTTCTTCATGGTATGTTGAATATTGTTTGTCTGTCATGTTTTGCGTGCAGTTTTCAATACCACTAGTTTTTGTATGTTTTACAAAAACTCTTTATGGATCATCTCCATCACAGGTGTAGTTTTGTATATGCCTATCATACATAATAAATGTATGATAAATATTTTAATATATTTAAAATATTAATGACTGAATGATTTTTTTCAAAACTGCTCCATGTATTCTTTTAAAAAGTTGTTTATGTGCTTGCACTGTGCACATGTTGCATTTGTGCCTTTTGTGTGGTTGTTTCTGAAGCTATCTGATGTAACCTAATAATGAAAGTCCACACAGAGCTGTGGAGTGTGTCAGGAGTTCCTGATAAGAGTCTGGGTTGACTCGAAGGTGTTACCACTATTTGTTCTAGATCACTGCTTGTTTGTTTTGGGACCAAACGTGTGTTAGTAAGCTTAAGCAATGGCTGGCTGCATGTCTTCTACTAATTATGCTGGAGGTGGCGATCCTTGGAGCATCCGCCTCCTTCAGATTTGGGGGAGATAAGAGTGTGTGGGGGAGGTGAGACTGGAAGTGGTGAAAGGTTGTTTGCAGGCTGAGAATGTGGCTGTGGTTGTACACACCTTGCCTGTGGTTTTCCTCGCTATCTTTCCCCTCTCTTTCTTACTCTCTTCTTGGGCCATTTGAACCGCCTGCCTGCATTATCTGTCTTCATATCTTCATTGGCTTCCTAACACCTGTTGATAAAAGACATCCTCACCTGTCAGCAGCAGCCACCCAATCACTTGAGGTCTCATTCTTTAGAAGAGCCGAAGACCCTATCTGAATGGCCTTCTCCCTGTTGCGTAGTTACTTCTGTTCTTCTCATTCTTATCACCTAGATTTTTCTCAATCTGTTTAGTAAAGTGGTTTAGAAATATTTCAGAATTTTTATTTTATAATAATATTTTATTATTACATTGTGCTTTGGACTGGCTGCCACCAATTTTTTTTGTCATGGAGAAAACTATTCAGCTTGTGAAGACAGATGTGTAATGTCTTTTGTGATGTTGCTGATATTTCTTTAAATGCAGCTTTTTTGATTTCCACTAAGCTCAGAAAGCCTGGCAAACCACCTCTGTGTTCATGTTATCACTGAACGACTGACTCACTTATACTGTATATGTATGTGATTGCTACACATTACATATACAGTATAAGTGAAGTGTAACAAGTGCATACCTGTAGCACTGTCAAAATATTAGTATGAACAAACATATGAATGTGTTTGTGCTTTGGTTAGTCCTGCACATAAATACATCTTTGACTCAAGCAAAGTTACTCTGCACTGTGTACAACATCTTAATGATTATGGTTAGGCTCTTTATTAGATCCTCTGGGTTGCAAAAATAATACTTCATCAAAATATCAAAAACAGTCCATCCCCACCTGACCATTTCCGTTCGTTTGTTCATACAGGGAAGGTGACTGGTGGCCCATGCAGGTAGAATGGCAGGGCTGACTAAACTCCTAACCTTAAATGGGCAGCATATAAAGAGATGAGAGGAAATAAACTTTATTAATCCCCAAAGGGAAATTCAGAAATACATATAATATGTTGATAGGTTATGTAAATTAACTAACTAGAAAACTAAATCTAGCAGTGGTGGATTTTATAACCATTTTCCCACATACATACCTGGCTGCTGTACCTTGACTGCCTGTCTGTGAGGTACAGTACATCTGATTTTGTCTTTAGGTGTTGTTACATGATGGGTGCTGAGTTCTACTGGCAGTCACCCTCGAGTGTAGAAGAAGTGGTAGAGGCAGAAAAAGGTATCTTGAAACTGTTTCTCTCGGTTAGCAGGAGTAAAGAAGGGAAGTAAAGGGAGTTTTCCTCTCCACAGTTGCCAACTGCTTACCTATCCTTCTATGACCTTGTGTCCATAAGTGGACATCACATTTTTGGTTGTCTGCACCATAATACTTTATTTTGTGTTACTGAAACCTGTCGTACTAATTGTAACACATTGTACACAAATGTGGATCAACTGTGTCCACTGACGAAAAGGACATTCCTTGGAGTAGTAGTTTTAGAGTGTTACAAAAAAGCAAAAACAAAACATCAGCACATTGTCAAGGTTGCGTGTTTTGTTTTTCCATATCCATGTTCAGAAGTTGAAACAGATATATATGCAACAGTGACAATAAAAAATGTTGAAAATAGTGTTCAGGCTGGAAATAAAAGAGATTTGCACTTAGTGTCTTGATTGTGTATCGAGTGTCCCCCCTATGTGGACGTCATTTTTTTTCAAGAAGTGCTAAGTGCTTCATGTCCAATGATAATATCTGGTTATTACATTTATTGGTTCTACCTTCTGCCAAATAACTAGAAGAAATCTAAAATGCAAGCCAAACCAAAGCTTGGGTCTTAGGAGGTTATGAGGAATTTGTTGGGTTTCCATGTAAACTGCCTTGAGATGATTTTATTGTGAATTGATGTCAGAATCACTGCCCACATTTGAAATTCTGTGAATTAGTTGCAGTGAAATAACCACGCAGTGCAATATAAGGTGACAAATGATGTTCAAGGGTGCCTGTATCATATTCTGCCTCCTTCTCTATTTCATACTTTGTCTCTGCCCCTTTTGCTCCTTTTGTTTTTATGCTGTCATATCCTCCAGATTCAGTGGAATTTTAAGAAAAAAAACAAAAAACTTAAGAGACGTCATCAGATCCAAGATTGCCTATTGTTAAGCAAAATGCTGTGTGTGTATGTGTGTGTGTTCCAGACAACGATGTGTTAAAGACGTATGTCTAAGGTGAATGGAGGTGGCAGGGTGCTAACAGCTGGAGACAGGTTTTAAGGCAGTGAGGTTACAATTGGTGTTAATAGATGCCTTCCTAAAGAGCGGATCGCAATACACATTAAAACACACCCCCAGCCTGCACACATTCAGCTTCTTCTCTGCCTGTGTTTAGCTGCATTTAGGGCGTATTTACGTGTCAACCACAAATGACTGAATTTATTTCAACAACAGGCAGTTATCTCAGTTCGTTGTATTATGTATATTCAGTTCTCCTAGTTGGAGACAGAGATGCTCTGGAGAGCAAGGAATAAAAGTGGAGGGAATCAGTATGAGTGTAAGGCAGCAGAAAGACTGTCTCTATTTTTGTATCATTTATACTATCTTCACTTATTACTTTTTATAATTTCAGCAAATCATTATTCATCTCTATCCTGTTGCCTTTGCGTTTTCAGTTTTCAGTCATGATAGAAATTCCTCTAGGGACCATTGCCTTTGTCTAGACTGAAGTAGCTCAGGTAACTACTGCCAAATAGCATTGCTATTACCAGTATGTTGCCATGCTGGAGTTAGCTTTTATCTGAAATCCCTTCTGAGTTCAACTGCAGCTTAAGAACCACTAGCATGGCTCCTGACTCAGGCTGCAGACAGATAGTTTCAAATAAATAAAATGCATATTACAACAGTGGTATGGGAGATTAAAGACAAAACTGCAGTCACATAACATGTTGATATGTAATGTGAATGCAAAGCCAAAGTGGCACAGTGTAGTAGCTGTATATCATTGTTTCCAGTAGGCCTCCTGTTCTGGAGCACTGGTTAGACACAGGCTAACCTATAACGTAGACCTGTACAGCAGACACCCAGCAGCCTCTGGGAGGTGAAAAACCCTGAAGATGAATGAAGCACAATTACCCAAGGTAACAAATGTTCCTAATTATTTATGCCTGGCTCAGGTTGCTTTATTTTCATGTGGGTACAATTCTCTAGGACGACAGTGGTGGCGGTGCAGACCTCGGGGCTTCTCTGTGCTGATGTTCAGACAGCTGCAGACACTGACTAATGGGCTATGTGAGACCACCGCCATTGATATTTACCTCATTTCTCCTTACCCCAGCACTGTCTCAACAATGTCCAGACCAGCCATCACTCTTTCAAATTTTTGTTGTTTTTTTTCAAGCCTAGGTATGGGTGATGCCAGGGGCCCCCTCGCTCACCTCTCCTAAAAGCCCACCCATCAGTGCCCCAGGACAGAGGAGAGAGAGGGAGAAGGTGAGAGGGGAGAAGGTCAGACTAAAAGCTTCAGGCATTGTGAAGAAACACACACTTTGCTGTGTTTTCACTTGTCTGTTTGATGAACTATCATACTACATGGCTGAGGAAAAATAGGACACAGTTTTTTATCCTATAGCTTTAAGTGTAACAGAACTAAGGTGCTGTCATAAAACACAACACTGATCTAGTAGGCTACCCCTTTTTCACTCTCATTACCTGAATATAGAAAGATAAGCTAAGGTCTAAATCAGCTCCTTGCAGAAGTGAACAAGCACTTTGGTGATGAACCCTAAGGCCATGTGGAAGTTCCCACCCCCCTTATTAATTATGACTTATTGCTGCTTTGATATCTTGGCTCAGTGCCTGTGAGAATTATGAGATTTGTAGCACTAGTGTGTATATGGCTGAAAACCTATACTCTGGTTACAAACCTCTGGTCCAGGTGGGCCTGCTCAGATGCCAGATGCCGCAATCATGAAAAATAAGACCCACAACCCATATTTACAGTGGAACAGTCCACCTCTTCCACTTTCTCACTCTCTGCCGCTAGATAACAAATGGCTGCGTAATATATTCATCAAGATAAGATTAATTGTGGAATAAAGTATAATGCTTTTAAATAAGAGTCACAATTTCAGGGTCGTGAATCAGAGCTCTTCACAGGAGGTACTAATTTGTCAGTTCAGCGAAATTAATCATCTAATTGAAAAATAGTTCCATTAAGACCAAAGTGTCAACAGAGGCGTGGCTAAATGGTAGAACTGATTATTCAATTGAAACCATTAACCTAAGCAGCTGTGATTATGATAAATCATGCAGGAAACATAAACAAACCCACCACTGTTGTTCAGTATTAATGAATATTTAACCTTGTGTGATTTATCTATTGTTTGGTAATTCTAAGTGGTACAACCTCTAAAATGTTTAATATACACTTAAACCTATATCAGGTTTCACTCATTCACTCTACATTCTTTACTGTAAGGTTACAGATGCTAAATGTAGCATATTAACATCAATAAAACATTAACTTATCCGTTCATTTTATTCATAAACACTTTGAGAAACTAGGCCATGCTGGGAAAAACTGGCAGGATCTACTGAACTGCACTTAAATTTTACTGTATACTGTGAGTCAAATACAGTGTAGAAGACTTGGAAAATCTTCTAGCATGCTGTTTCTTAGTTTAAAAGGAAAACCCCTGCAATAACACAACTTTCCCTAATTTTATTTAACCTTTGTTTTAAAGGTTAACACATAAAACATAAACATAAAACAAAATAGTTGATAGATGTATTATCAATGCAGTATAAACACACACAGATGTACACAGTCACAACGGTGAGGAAAGTAGTCCCATATGGTTACACGCACATACATATTCAAAATATTATACACATGCAGATTTTCACTGTGCTTAAACAAGCATATTCCTGCGCCTGCACACATACACACATCCAGTGTGTCACAGTGGTATGTTTCATTCACAGCACTTATGATTAGCTGAATTATTAAGAGATTAATGGGTGGACATGAAAATAATGGTTGAACCTTTTCATCTGTCAGTCCTGTTTATCCTCACTCCCCCTGCCATTTGTCCGGGAGGATTCCTGTCAAAAATTCCTGCACTGCATGTCAGAGACACTTGCTTTCCTGTCCGGCCCAGGGCCGGCCCCATAGACACAAACCAATGTCACACTCACTTTGAAAGAGCAGATGCTGACATCTGGGCTGCTGAGGCAGAGGTGAAACTTCAGGAGTGCACTGATACATTCAGGGTAATGTGGCTCATTTCTCACCAAGCTGTAACCGTAGGTGGTGAATGCAGGTTCTGAACCAAAACTGGCCTTTTGTGCTGTCAGATTACACAACAATAAAGGCAGCAACTATAAAAACCGACATTATCTCATCTTTCCATTTATTGCTATGTAAGTTTCATGCCTGTTTTTTGCTGTCATATCAACATCTGCTCAAAATGCTAGTCTGGAAGTTTTTATCAGCTCTGTTTTCATCAACTCCTCATCTTCCTTTTTCCACCTCTGCTCTCATCTCCTCTCTTTGCTTCCTCATTTCCGCTCATAATCCTCTAATTTAATAGGGAGCAAGCAGAGTGAAAGTTTGATGTGACCTTTCCAACCACATGAGGTGCATCAAGCTCAGGATACTGCTGTGGCTGATGTCTGCAGGCACCACTTTGTATCTGCATTCAAGGCATCAGACTTCAAACCAAAAAGCAGCCGTTGTTTAGCTGCCTAGACACTGACGAGTATTCCTTTTGACTTTTACGGGGTCTTCCTGAAGAACTACTGTTCAGTTCTACAGATTCAAGTTGTTGACTGAATGATTTTATGAGGTAGATATTAAGTAATCTATATATCTATCTATACTCTTTTAATGTTTTTGGTGAAATTCTGATTTTTTATTAAAGATATTTGATTTGTTTGATGTGGACTGTTGGAATTATACCAATGTTTCTTTCCATTTTTTTTTTTTTGTACAAAACCAGGAACACTCCTAGCCTAAAAACATCTCACAGCCTGAGGGAAACTGTCTCAGTTCCTGTGCAAATAAATAACAGCACACTCAGTCAAGACAAAACAGCAATTATCCTGGAGAGAGAGCGAAAACACTAATGTAGTTCACACACCAATATTTTCATCTTCACCACTGTTCTGTCTTTACATGTTCTCTGCCTCTGTTTTTGCGGCACAGTTGGTGGCGTGCCCTGCTGATAAATATGCTTGGATTTGCACTGTAAACGTCTTCATGCAGTTTGCCATGTTTGCATAAATACTGTTTAACACTTTGATGATCATAAGATCTTTATGAACTGATCCCTCAGCAAGAGACTGCTATTATCCCAAAAGACAAGAGGAGTTAATTTTGAGTTCTGTTGACACAAAAGTCTGCGTTAAAGCCCACGTCTGTGTTGTTGTTCTGTTCTACTAAATAGTCCAGGGTACAAATGCAGGCATGTTCCTCTACAAATATGAGTCGGTGTGTAAACTAAGTCTTAGCCTGGCTGACAGCACAATTTGATTTTTAAAGAAGCCTCACATGAAAGCCTCTCCACCCTGTTTTAAGTAATAAGAGATTACAGATAATCTCCTGGTAATGGCAGGCTGGCATTCCATTGCAGCAAGTGCTTCTGAGGCATAGTGGGAGATGTTGTTTTTGACCTAAAAGCCTCGTAATCCTTTCTCAACATATTAATTGGGTCATTGATCAGTGCAGAACAGATCTATCTTGGCAAGGTCTGAGTGAAAGAGTTTGCGTTGTTGTGTGTCACCTGTGTGTTTTGTACATGTGAAGATGAGTGCAGACATGTGCATACAGTATGTTTGCACAGATGTGTGTCTACAAGCAAGCTGTACAGTATCAACACAGTCATGGATACTGTAGTTTTAATGGCAAATTGACATTCCAACCTAAAGGAAGTAGGTTGTTTTAGGTATGTAACCTAAGTTATCCAGGAGGTCTCTCTGTTTGTGTTCCTACACAATAATAGTGCAATTAAATTTACTACATATTTTTAAATCTTTTTTTATTTTAGCTAATTTAGTACAATTTTTCAGATTATTTCTGCATGAGATGTACAACAGATCTTGGCCAGTTGTGTTCATGTCTAAGAAAAAAAAAATTACAGCTCTAGAGGACAACAATTTGAGGTAATTATTCAGATTCTGCACAACTCCCTGTGAATCCATGAAGTGTTTTCTACTTGTTGCAGTATGGCCTGTAAACGGACTGTGTAAAGTAGTGGTGTTCCTCTTCAGACCAAATCTGTTTGTATGAGGCCCCTTTAGTTTATTAGTACAAGTAAACATTCATATGTTAATGCACGATGGAAAAGGCCCATCTATGTTTGTCTATAGAGTGATGGTGTTTTCACAAACACAAATTACCACTGGCATGAGATAAAACATTCTTACGAAAGCTCTTATTTGTTGTAGATTGTTATACTTCTTTATTGCAGTTTATTTCTCAATTAAGTTTTAAAACATTGTGGTAGAACAGAGTCTCCTGTCAGCTGCTGTTCCTGTGAAACAAGCAATTGCTGGTTTTGCAACCTGCTGTGTAATTCTCGGTTAGTGCAACAGGTAGGTGATGTTTTTAAAATCCAACGTAGCGCTTTGATTTAAATGGAATATTGCTAAAAAGACTGTAATAATAATCCTTCTCTTTTGGTGATTCAAATGTATAGTAGCTTATGGTTATGGTTAAGGTAGTGGGAGCTTGCCAGTAGAAATGTGTCTGTGTATGTTTGTGCGTGTGTGTGTGAAGTAAGCAGGCTGTTTCCAATTCACTTCCTCTCTGGCATCTCTTCCATTACCTGTAAAGCCTGTCCAGCTTCAGTGACAACCTTAAAGGAAATAAATAACAGTGCAGTAAACCTGGTGCACCCTCTAGGAAACATTACTGTGCTGCTTTCTTCTATGCCTGGTAATGTTTTCTAGAAGAAAAGTTAAACTTCCCTGCAGTGTCCTCTGTGGATTTAATGAGTGTTTGTGGAGTGTACTTCTATACTTGAGCTGCTGTGCCAGTCTGGGCAGATGTAAAGAATGGATTTTGTTGCACTGCTGCCAAATAACAGTGATCATTTTAAGGTCTCTGACCCTGAGCCATCTGCACTCCTCACAATGTAGCTACTTCTGAATTTGAGCACAGTGCAACGCTTGTAATTGCACTCTGCAAATAAAGCTGAATGGAGGAGAGCATGCTAACCTGTGACTTGTATATTACAAAATTATGTACAATCACTGATTGACTGACTGCCATGATTTTTTAGATAAATCCATCCATCCATCCATTTTCTATACCCGCTTTTCCTGGCTCAGGGTCACGGGGATCTTCTGGAGCCTATCCCAGCTCTCTCGGGTGGAAGGCAGGGGTACACCCTGGACAGGTCACCAAGTCCATCACAGGGCGTTTTTTAGATAAATAAGTATGTATATAAATTATTTCAATTTCAGATATTAAAAGATCTTTGTGAAGTTATACAAGATATAAGAATTAATTTTCACTTAATAAAAACAAAACACACTTTAAGTTATGACTTCAGTTTGACACCAAACTTACGTGTGAAAAGTAACATATTTGCAGTGGTTTAGCATGCCCACTCTGTCAGCATATTCTTACTCAAATGATCCCAGATGAATGACACCTTCACATGAAGATGACGATGAAGATCTCACATCAAAATGTGGCATCGTCCACATGTTTATTCTGCATTAGCATTGGTTGTGGCCAGCTAAGAGCAGCAAAAAAGACAGTTCACTTTACTATTCCGAAAATATTCTGTTGTGTAATTCACCTGAAAGGTCATAAAGCAGCATGTCCAGTCATTTGTCAGCCTCATGCTGATTGGATGGCTGCCTGCTTCATTGTTGGGTGCTGTTATTGAGCAGTAGACTTGGTAGTGATTTGCTGTTTGGAGAAGATTTAGGCCTGTCACACACACATGCACACACACATAAACACAGTGGTTTTAAGGTGGTGTGGGTTATAGGATTATAAAGACAAGAAGTGAAAATTCCTGTTTGGGAGGCTTAGGTTTCCTCACTGCACATGTGACAGTGGAAAAACTCCCAGAAGGAGGTGGGGACTGAAGCATCAATCCCACACTAGGCTCATGGTAAACACAGAGGTATTCAGTGACCTGAATAGTGCTCTCTGGGTTTCTTTTAGTCTGGTTTGTGTTTCTTACCTGTGCTTCTCTGAATTGTAACGTTGCTATGCAACTATATATTCAACGTTTCCACCACCAAAATACCTGAACATTTGTCTTGACATAAAAGCGAGTGGATCATATGCTTTCCATGATTGACTGTGACTAAGCTGCAACGCCCAAACTTCTTTAAATTGACAGATCTTAAAGCTCTAATCAGATCTCATGTCTAATGATAATCTTATTATATATGCAGGGCCTGTAGCAACTCCCCACCGACCAACACCCGCACGATGATAATCTTATTTTATATATATATATATATATATATATATATAAATATATAATATAGAAGAAGAAGTACTTTATTAATAAAGTACTACTAAAATATATAATATAAAAATATACCAAGTAATTGAATAAAAATGAAAAAAATATTTTTGTAACATGCAACTATAATTGAAATTGTCCAATGTCACTTAGATTATATTTGGAATATAAAACACAGAGTGTACTAGAGGAGACATTTTATTCACCAGATTAAAAGCAGGTGGCACATATGCAAACATGGATCCCAGAGAAGGATTTATGTCTACCTCCAGCCTACAAAAGTGTCCCAGTCCTGCAACAGCAGCATCCAGTTTTGTTTGGAGAGTGCTGCAGCTGCAAGGGAACATGCATTACAAAGCAGGGGCACTTGAGTGACTAAGCTGGATGTCATCGTCTTAGAGAGAGACTGCAGGGCCTGTAGCAACTCCCCACCGACCAACACCCGCACAGTCATCCATACGGCGTGTGTGTCAACACCTCCGAGAATCATTGGTCCTACTTCAATGTGTGTATGTGTGTGTGAAATGAGTGTCGTCACCTGAGCGTACAACACGAGCAGTAATGTGAGATCAGAAGAGCCCGAATCAGTATGTTTTGCAGATGTGTGCATATGCGTGCACACACGTATGTCATCAGCTACAGTTCTTTTATGTCTGTGTGTAACAGATGTTTGTGTGAGTTGTATGGATGTGTTTTTAAATCACCATAAAGGACCTACAGTATTTCAGTTATGTAAGCCTGTTTATGCATGTGCTTGTCTGAACATGTGTTGTACAGTGTGCATGTGCGCTCCTGTATAAATTATTTGAGTTCCTCAACCTAAATGACAACATATGTCATTTTTCTAGAGTTTGACCCCAGTGTGCATAAATGCTCTCTCACTAACGATTTGATTGAGACTGTACCACTCACAAATCTGTCCATTTTGAAGCTCAGCCAGAAGATGTTTAGTTTAGTTTATAGTTTAAATACTGAAACCAGGGGAAAATGCTCTTATTGCATTGTCTATGGGTGAAAAAAAACTGCACTTCCAAAGTTGAAAAACTCTAGGCAAGAATGCAGCTGAGCATATTTGTCAAAATACTGAGCTATTCCGTTTATAGTTTAAGAGATTGAAGTGTTGTTTCCCTCCTTGTGTCACCTTTCATCCTTGACATCACTTTCTCACTTACTTTCTCTCTTTCTGCCTCATGATTTTTTAAACACAGGGTGCATCTCCTGGTTTCTGCCAGGGGAACATTGCTGTCATCGAGGAAGGAGTCATCCTGCTGCTGTTTCTGCTACAGTCTAGCTCCAAAATTCAGTACAGATATGCTCATGATAAAAAGATTTAACTTTGAGGTCAAAAATGCTGGAAAAAAAAACACATAAAAAATTATGTTTGCAGTTTTCATAGTTAAAATGATTGATATTTTATATTCTTGTTCATGAAAGCAAAAAGACTCATAATGCATGCAGAATAATATCTGAAATATCAATGTGATCATTGTGTAGAGTGGAGTTAGGCTAAAGTGAAGCACTGCAGTGATAAAATTGTATCTGTTTGACTTATTGCTTTTTTCAGATTAGGGATCTGACTTCTAGCAACACATTTTTCCAGGGCAGATTTCAGGACATGTTTAAAGAGAAATAGAGAATTTAATGCAATGTATACACTCAATTTAACACTACTAATGCTACAAAAATTCAACCATACATGAGAAGATTTCACTTTCGAAGTGGTAGCAGTGGAGCTGATGCTGAGTCTTTGGAATTCCATGTCCCTCCAGGTCGGTCTGATTTTAAACAAGGGGGACAGTGGGAGCAGAATGACCCAGAGTGTTCTGGACAGGTTGCAGTGTCTGCAGGTGAGCTCAGGCCTGGGCGAGCTCTATCATTAGCCAGTGGAGGGCATGGCATTGCTGGGAGAGCTGCTGGTGTTAGTGGGAGAGTCTGAGAATTTGGTCATGGCACACAGACTCCAGCGTCCCCCCTGCTTTGTTGGAGCCTGGGGCTCCCTCACATCTGTGTGCTGTCTGACCTAGTGGCAGGCAGCTGCTCCCTTTCATTATACCCCCTAATGGATGGATCCTTTTCCCTCTGACCTCATCCTCCCTCCACAACAATATCCTTCCATGGCTCCATCTTGATACCCCCATTTCTTCCATGTCTAAAGTGCTGAGCAGGCACTACTTAAGCCACAGTGAAAATGAGTAGCGCTTTAGACTATAGCCCACAAATTACAGTGTAATTATTTAGTAAATACAGTATGGTGTATCAGTAAAATTCTTGCTAAATATGTACAAGGTACAAGTCCAAGGTAAGACAGAAATGGTAATAGGGAGATAGTAAAATATAAATTCCCGTATTTTCTGGATTATAAGGCACACTGGAATATTAGTCACTTCTAATGTTCTTTTTAATTCTCGCTTTTACAAGAAGATTTAAAAAGGTTATTAAATAATGGGGAACTGTAATGTTGCTATAGTGTTTATTGTAGGATGGGAGAACTTTGACAAACTTTCTGGCTAGTGTTGTCAGATTATAAATAGTTAAGAAGCTGAGTACAAATGCTTTCACTTACAAATAAGTTTAGTGGACAAAGAGCCATAATTGGCTGTGAGAAGTAGCACAAATGACATAAATGTTCCCTTTGGAAAGAATTTACAGCTAGTAACACATGGTCATTGTAAACATCTAATATGTACTGGGTAATTTTAAAAATGCATTTTCGCTCTCAGTTCCCCCTAAATGCATATAGTTTATCCCCTATTTACTGTATTACCCATTGGTACCCAGTAAGCATTTTATTGCTGCCCAGGATGTAGAAACCACTTAAACCATAATTTATGGGCTGTAATCTAGCGAATTCCTGAAACAACTCAAGTCACCGTCGCATGCCACAAGTTGAGTTAAACATGTTATCTTGTATTAAAGGAATGTGGCATTATCATCTACATTAACTAACAAAGTCCTATTTTATTTGTAGAGTGCATACAGTTTTTGTCATACAATAAAAGTAAAATAGCTATAGAGGTAGTGAAAACCTATGAATTGTTGCTGTGAATATTTTGAAATAGTCAGTGGCAGTGTGTGTGTGAGCATCACAGTGCAGCATTTGTCATGCGTCCTGCCCATTAAAAGAGCAAGAAAAGGCTGGAGAAGAAAGAGGAGCTTTTCTTCCAGAGCTTGCCACCTGTGTTTGCTGCTGAGTAAACAGGAGCTGTTGTCACGAGGGGAAGACAGCTTGTGGTTTGCTCTTAAGAATTGAATTTCAGGTTCTCTCAGCTCTTTTGATTTCACGGCAGAAGGCAAAGCAAGCTATCAACATGCCCTCCCATCGTGGCTTCTGCCGAGGTGTGATAGATAGAATCAGTAATGCCTCTTAGCCCCAGATATTTGTCTTTATCATTTCACAGGCCTGTTGTGTTTGAAGCACCTCTGAGCAGCCGGCTTGGACTGCTTAAAGGCTGGGAGGCTTTTTCATCAAGCTCATCTCCACTCATCATGTCTCCTCTCAATTCATCGCATACGTGCTGAGATGCAGATTGAGGAATTTGTCTTTTATTGCACAGCTTCTGTGTTCACGACCAAGCAGCTCCGATTTCTTACTCCTATTGGTTAGCTGCAGCTCTAACACCTGTCAGTCAACAAGTGTGGCTGGCTGGGCCTTCCTGGTGCTCAGTGGCTTGAGGTGTAGACCAAGAAAGGAAGAATGGAGGGGAAAAGATGAAAAAAGGAGGATTGAAAGACAAAGAGAAAGTGAAGACTACATCATGATCTCCTGTGCAGATGGAGGTAGCCCCAAAAATACTATATATATATATATATATATATATATATATATATATATATGTATGTATATATGCTCTTGAATGCATTTCAGTGATGCAATTCCTGGGATCCTTGAGTGTGTATGAATGTGTGTTTGGAGGGTGGGGGTGGGGGCAAGAGAAGGAAAAAAGCCCAAATAAAAGCACAACAGCAAAACATTTAGTTGCTGGGCAACAGGGTTTCAAGCAATGGCACTACTGAGTTATGAAAAATGGTGGTGCATGACGTGACTTCTCAGATCTGGTTTCAGGATGGTGTTGGGGTGGGGCAGTGGGGGCGGGGCAGTGGGGAGGGGTGGGGGGTGGGGGAGGGGTTGAAATGTCTCTGCCTGTTCTGATTTGTCAGGACTGTTGAACAATGACATTAGCCATTACAGAGTTGATCTCTAGGGGCCAACCTTGTCGGGCCCCTCCGACTAGGCTAAGGTTTAGGGGTCTCTGTCCTGGAGTTTATAGGCTGAGCGGCTTAAGACTAAAAGTTAGAAAGTAGACAAGGTGTCAGAGAGAGTCACAGCAGATCTTTTACTAAAGTAAAAGTACCAGTACCACAATGTTAAATTCTCCTTCATTCAAAATGTTACTTAAACGTTCTAGGTGTAATATTTGGAGTGATCTATTAGCAGACATGGAATATAGTATTCATAAATATCTTGTCATTAGTGTGTATCACATGCAAATACCAACCATTACATTTTCATAATATTAGAATGAGCCTTTAAAATCTACATAGGAACCAGGTTTCCTTTCAAGGAGGCAGCCATGTTGTGTTTCTACAGTAGCCCAGAATGGACAAACCAAACACGGGCTCTAGACAGTGAATTGGACACTGTATGCTTTCTTGCACCTGGAAATGGGGGATTGCATTCTGCAATCTGAACACTAGATGCAGATAAATCTTTTACATTTTACACATTGCACCTTTAAGAGGAGAAGTGAAACTTCCAACACTGAGCTACTCTTGTGAATTGCTTCTTATCACAGACAAAAAACCTTTAAAAATCAGATACCAAAAAGTACTTTTAATTAAATAATAGTGTCCTCAAACAGTTAATCAAGGCAAGGATAAGCATTGCATTAAACAGGAAATTATATCAGGGTTTAGCTTCACATGTAATTCTTGTGGGATCATTTTATTGTTGCTTTCGGTCTTGTCATGAGATTTGCTGACAACAAAATTATACTGAAAATCACTATTATTGTTTTCAAAGTACACTGGTTTGTCTCACTTGCTGTGTATTCCCTCACACTGCAAATTCCGCTCTTCCCTAAAGCTGAGCTACAGTATCACATACTGTACCCTGTGCACGCTGCCTACTTCTGGTTGCTGCTGTAGCCTGAGGCCATCTGGTTTAGACCGTGTAGTAGCACTTGTGGCTGGGAGCAGACAGAGGTTCCTTCAGATGCACAGCTGAAAGCCACTTCCTAAAAAAACTGTCCAAATAAGAGGTTGAGCCCTCGAAACACAGTGTATGTGCCTATGCTGATTACAGTGAACATCCAGACCAGATGTAAGGCATACATGTTGTGCTCTACAGTACATTGAGTTGGCTTGGTGTTCATCCTCAGGAGTGGCATTTAGCTTGTAATGTGCTTTTTCCTTCCACTAAGCCTCCAAATGACAGTGTCTCATATGACAACACTAAGAAAGAACCAAATGTTTGCTGCATATTGGTATGTAGCTCAACACTGCTAAATAATTATGAGGTTGAAAGTCCATGTGTGCTCTGTCTATGTATCTGTGTTTGCTTAAATGTGCACGTGTACTGTCGAGAACATGGTCTAAAGCAGGTGCTGCATGCAGATGTTCTTGTCTGTCTGCATGCAGAAGCAGCTGCAGTGGACGACTCACCTCACTGAGCTGCAGGACTGAACGATACAGAAGATCCTTCATCCCCACTGATATCAGGCTCTACAACACCTTAGACAGATGACCAATTAGCATGAACTGGACTGTTACTGACTACTTTTACTACTTAATATGTATTACTTTCATTACATGACTACCTGAATTTCCCTTCAGGGATGAATAAAGATAACATCTTATCTTACAAGTGTGCATTTTGGATTGATTGTTCTTGAAGACAGATATTAATTTTATTGGCTGCCAAGCATATTTATACTGACATAGGCTTATAGTTAACACAGAGCCAGCAGAACCACAGAATGGACAATGGACAAAGCCTATCCACCCCAAAGATTTCTACTCAGCCCCTAAAATATGTTGTCTGTATAAGCTGCATGTCCCTGTTCCTGTCTCCTTTAAATGTTACCTTCAGTGCACTCAGGCAGCATGGCAGACAGAAGACCATTTCATTATAAAAATGAGGGTTTGGTGACAACTAACAGTTCCTTCCTTCTTGGAGTTTGTGGGTGTCTGGACGATGTCACTGTAATACAGCAGACTCAACACTCACTGTGCTGACAGCATGAGGCCTTGTCCGATAAGACAAGCCTGCTGCTTGCCCTGGTGACCCTGCACTGCTCCCCTGACACCTGCTGCAGCTCTCACAGTATCAAAAGCCTTGAAGAAATATTATCTGACTAACATTTCCTGCTACAAATGTAGACATGGACTGGCATGGACCCATCTAAATGTACTTATCATTGAAAGCCTTGAAGATGGGTTTAAAATCTAAAAATTCAAAATGACCACCTGAAACTCAGAGTTTACTCAGACAGTAATGTTACGAGTAATTCTCTGATGCTCATCATTTGCTATCTGTCTGACAGGAGCCTCAAGTCCTTCTTAAGTTCTTGCGTCATCTTGAAAGACTACCAGTCAGAAGCCTTGATTTCATCCATGGCTGAGTTTGTCAGCCTGCAGTAAAAAGACAGATTAACCTACTGTTTATTTAGCCTGCTAGTACAATCACTCTCTAGCTCAAAAGACAGCGATATTGGATCCTCTCTGCTGTACATACCAGTAATGTCACGCTCAAACTTTCTTACTGCTGCCTTTTTGTCCTGTTTCTCCTGCATTAAAGAAGCCTGAACATCTCGTTTGATAAGGTTACACAAAGCCAAACAGGTCAAGGTGAGGATACTGACAAATGGAACCAAAACTGATGAAATATACATGCAAAGAAAATATGAATATTTGCTGTTTCTGTTTGGTTCTTCTGCTCTGGCCAGTAACTTTCAACATAATCCAGTTAATCAGAATTTGAGTTTAAACCGTTAAACTTCTACTGAACAAAGTTACATATGACTTTTACCTCCATATCAAATATCACTATCTTCATTTTACACATCAAGTGTGTATCATTTTCATTAGCAGAGTAAAAGTTAGGATATCTCAGCCTCTGTTGCTTTGATTTTGAATAATCATTCAGCTGTTTAGAAGTGCAAAAAGAAATTGCTATAAATACTTATAAACCCTACTTGTGCCCATAGTTACAAAATCAGTGATTTTCCCACAGGCCAAAATGTTTCGAATTAATTAGCACAAATTTAAAACTAAAGTTTTTGGGTAACTAAAGAACTAAAGATTATGCAAAATTTGATACAGCATATGCGTACGCTGTAACTTATTTAACCAGGTTAGGTACATGCTCCGTCTATGGGACCTCTGTTTGCAGTTTACTCTGATGGTAAATGGGTTCCAATGGCATGCAAACATCTTGCTCTGTCAGGCTGTTCTGTTCTATCTCAAAGGATCGTGGGTACAAGATGTTAACAAACTACAAGGTTGCACACAACCGCAATGATTATTTCTTTCCTTTGTTAGAATTGACCCACTGTTGCTCACTTAAGGATGTGGTGGGTAACTGTTTTTTTCAGGTCAATGCAAAGACTCAACTCAATTGTATTCAAGAAAACAGTTGAATTCAAACAACACATGCCTACGCCGTACATGTAAATTCTGCCAGCAGCATGGGCTTTTCTCTTAAAGGAAAACTCCTGTTTTTAAAGAACCAGGCCCTGGCTGCCAACATTAACAAAGAGCTATGCCATGTTCCCTAACATTAGCCAAGCACCAGCCCTCCTCACTTGAGTGCACAGAGTTGTCAGGGAGCAGGAGGCTCACTCTGCTGTCACTTTGAATGACTCCATGAATAGGCCCGGGCCTTTTAGAGCACACCATTTGGCTATAAGCTGTTTTGACATGAGACCTAATACCTCTCTTGCACTTGGCCGAAAGGTTTGGGTTCAGAGCCCTGTTTATGAGGGAGGAAAGTGCAGCGTTTGGCAGTTTGCAGCCTGCAGAGACAAGAGTGGTGCTTTTCTGCCTTGCTGAGAGGCAATGACTGTGGCATGTGGCTCACACAGGGTTGGATGGATGTCAGTCTGCTGCTCATCTCCCATCTCCCCCCTCTAATCTCTCTGTCTTACTCTTGCCACTCATTTTGCCCTGGTTTTAGACTGTAGTGAGCAATATGAGAAGAGAACCTTATATGTACCTACCTGCATGTAATAAAATGTTGTCTCTTAGGATTATAAAATATAAAAACAAAATCTGAAACACATAGACCCACCTCAACCGTCCCAGTCATATGTTGAATGCTCGTCTAAAGCAGTGTGTATAAGACATGTAGTGAAGTACAGCTGAACAGAGGGATTTTGTAAGCCTTCAGACCTCTCTGCTTTAAATGGCGAACTCTTTTGAAAGAAGGAACTTTCACCCTGCCAATCACAATATTATCTAAGTACTGTAAATCCTGTTACCTCACATAGCAATTCTGAACAGACATTACTCCAATTTCAAAGCATTTCTTCTACCCACAAGCGTGGATGTGTATTTGAGCATAAATGTGCACTGTTTGAGGTATTATCCTGTAGATGGAAAATCAACATCATTTAAAAATAGGAGGTTGCAATGATAGAGCCAAGGTAAAGCTGGATCCCACTGGGTCCTTGGCAAAATGAATTGCAAACACTCATGGTACTATAATGAAATTTAGATAAACACATTCCCAAACTGAATATAAAATTATGAAAGTCATAAACATCACTGCAGTTTGAGGCTATAGATTGACCCTGTGCAAAATAAACTGATTAATAATCAGAGGCATAGTAGAGAATAAAGCCTCATATACTTTTATTATACCCACACTTTTATTGGTGGAATTGGTGACATGATTTTTTTATGAGCTGAATATGTATTCATAAAGTATAAAAGGCTCTCATAAGGGAAAAAGTGTTTTTATATGTTTGTGTCTGGGCCACGTTTTTATTTACACTTAGACTATTTCATAGTGTGTCGTAGCCACTAAAGAATACACAAACATCCTGCAGTGCATGAGTTACATTTCTTTTATCTAAAGTTGTAATAAAGTTTGGCACACCCTACAGTTAGGTTTAATCCCTAAGCTTTTAGTGTCAGTTGATTTGGCATTAGTGCTTACAACAACAATTGGTTTTAACAACAAATGTCCTAGAGATATCTTGCCAAGAAATTCCCAAGTTAATCAGAGATGTCCTTCTCATAATTAACTATAGGCTAAATAATTACATTGTGGTCAATGTGACTGTGCACAAAAAATTCTTGCAGCCTACTAAAGTGGGAAAATTTCCATTTATATGCCCTATCACTGCCATTGGACACTACAAAAGTAATTGTGTTAAACCCTTGAAAACATGGGTGACCTACACTCACTGTGGTCGGCCTGCAGGTGGACACGGTGTTAGCATAGTTTGAAAATACACTGCTTCAGACTGATCACAGGAGCTGATTGGTTAGTAACCTGTGAGACAAACTTTGTTGTATCTCCACTGTAAGACTAAACTACATCTAAATGCACAGTTAGCCTGAACAAACAATGGTTCCATTAAAATGGGCAATCTGTACTGTATTAGCACAGTTAACTGAAGTCAACTACTTGTGTTTTCCTGGCCACACTTTGGCTCAGTCAGCAAGAATTTTATTTCATCTGTTAAAAAGGAAGCGAAGGAGATGCCAGACAAAGAGAGAAGGCAGAAAGCTGAGACAGTTTCCGTATCAGCTTGGATGAAAAAAGGTGAGCTAATCTAAGATTGGTCATTTATCATATTTGGACAAATTACTTTATATTTAGCTTTAAGTGTTAATGAGGAAAGTTTGTTTAATTTGCCTCTTGTAATTAATGAATTAAGTCCTGTCGACTCGTAAAGCCTAAAAGAAAATTGGTTAATGATTTGTGCCAGTAATAATAATGAAAAGAATAATAATAAAAATACAATACTGTAGACCAACATCTGTGTGAAGTCCAGATGATTCTTATTTTATAATGTTTGGATATTGCTTCAAAAGCCCTTTTGGTTTTGCTAAAACGCTCCACAGACCTGGCAGGAACCGCACTGACACTGATAATTTTCTGTTTTCATCACTTTGAGTAATCTGTTTAATATCATTCAGAGCCATTTTATCCATTGTCAACATAAGGCCAGCAGTCAGTACTGATACTGTATATATTTGTATAGTCATTTGTGTGGTACACTTTAATGCTACATTTTGCTGTATGTGTTTAGAAATGCTAAGTGCCCAGCTGCATGGGCTATTGCTACTTACTTTAATGTGCAAGACGCTAAAGCCCAGTATAAACTTCTCAGGAGCTACCTAATGTGCAAGAGAATGGATGGATATACAGTGTGCTAAACAATAAACTCTTATACCCAAACAATCTTGATCTAAAATAAATAGGGGTTAGTCATTACATTGTTAGCAGTGATAAAGTGGACTAACTACAGGAAGCTTAGGTAACATAAACACTGCTTGTAGATAAGGCTGGTTTGATCCACTGTGTGCACTGCAGACCAAAGGCCCTCTGATGCTGTGTGCTGTCTTACAGATAAAAGTCAGATCACAATAAGGCCATTGCAGCCTGCTACCACACTGAGTTATTCTTTCTGTCGAACGTGTTTCTGTTGACTTGTGAGTTTGTTTATAGGTGCTGGGACCCTTTTGGAATTTGAGATGTGATCTTATGCTTAGAGTTAACTCTCTCGAAAAGTATGTGGGAAAATTGTGCAGGTCAAAGAATCAAACGGTCCTCTGTGAACAAAGATCAAGATAGGAAATATGCTCTGATAGGTGAGATGTTATGTAACTATGTATCTGAGCTTTATTTTCATACTTTTATGCACTGCACTTCCAAACAAGAAACAGTGACTGTAAATTGTTTATGTGGCTTGCATGTACTCATGATAGACATCATACATTTATGTAATTGTGACTAATTGCACCAAGACAGATTTCAAATTTCCTGAAAAGCTCTTACTCATATTATAAGTGCATATGCCTAGACTGGCAGGGGATTTGAAACCATCTGACTTTCACATTAATTGAACCTAAACTGGACCCAGACTGAGCTGTGCTGACTCACTTCTTCAGATTCAAACAGAGAAATGATCAGCCTAATATTTTTTCTGTCTTTCCAAAAAAGCAGAAAATAACAACTCTCAATCTAGGAGATCGGAGGGCTCACTTATGCATTACTGCCATCTAATGGTCAGGAAGCCATAAAACCTTACATGCTTCTACCTCAGTACACTGTTAACTGTGTCAGCTGTCACGTAAGTTATAGGTCTGTAAATACTTTTATCATTTAAGCTTTTTTAGTTCAACAAAAGGTTTATGTCCATATTCACCTTGAATGCTGACTAGAAAGATATAATAATGAGAACAATTCCAGGTCCACCACTCCACACAGCGCAAAAGAGATGGTCTCTCACGGATAATGTTTCTCTTTCATAAGCGTATGCTGTTGATGATCCTAATCTTTTCCTGCTAAGAACCCTCTTCAATCATTGTTAAGCAACAATTAAAATCATGAGCTGATTCAGTTTTATCTGATCATGCCACGTCACCTCTTTTGTATCCGCAGCTTAAAGCCCTAAACTGCTTTTGTAGCTTAATTTATAAAACTTTAAATAATGGCTGCAGCTGGCTCATGGCTGTGTCTACAGTGTAATAATGCATAAAAATTGAACTATCACAAAAGGGAAAGCACAATGGAGATGGCAAAGAGTATCAGTTTCACATGTACTGGTCAAATACTGACTGAGTGGCAGCAGGGAGATAAACACACACACACAGCACGTTGATACACTGTATCCACTGTCAGAACAATTCACCTGCCGCCATCTCTCAGCGCCGCCATTCAGGGCCTTGCCGTTTTTTTGTGCCTGTGCAAATTGACATGTCATCACTTGACTATATTGATCAAACCTCAGGTGCAAAGTGGAGGCCCCCGCTGGACACCTTACCTAGCCTTACTTTTTTTTTTCAAGCATTTTAAAAGCTTCCAGTTTCTTCAGTGATGTGACGCTCGCTGCCTCTTTGGAGTTCAGTGTCGGTAAACATGAGGCTGAAAGCTGTCAGAGGCTCCTTTAGAAAACACTACAAAACATGCTTCAACTGTAGCTAGTTGGCTTTCAGTGCCATACAAACACAGAACTAATGTGATCCCAGCTAACCCTGGTGCCCACGGTGGTCACACTAGTGTTGTCTGATGACAGCTCCTGTTAGGACTCTATTGTGTGGACATGGCTGTGGAAGACAAGAGGGGAGGTGGTTAAAAGCACAAAGGGGACATGGGTACACATGCCTTTCTTTCCCTCTCACATCACAGCTGCCTTTTCTTCTAGCTGCTGCTCGACCATCCTCCATGAATGGGGATCCCCAGGTCTCTTCTCAGCTCCTGAGGATGGAGGGTGGTGGGGAGGTTGGAAGAAGGGTAGCGGAGGTGAGCGGGGTGGCTCACCAAACTCCTGGACTACCAAAAACAGGTGCAGGCCAAGATATGAGAAGCTCATAATGGTGCTGACAGATAAGTTGTTCTCCGAGTCTTTGGATGGAGCACAGTGGCTTCTTAGCTGCTCCAGTTTCACGCTTCCCCTGGTCGTTTGTCTCAGACTAACTGTTGGAGCAAAGGCGGTGTTGTCCCATGTCACTTTGCACACGTTCAAAGCAAAGGAAAGAAAAATAACAGGTTCATTCAAAGAACAGGTTTTAGCCTTTAGAAACTTTCATCATCAAAGACCAGAGGCTTTCCCAGTACATGTTCATGTAACTTATGTCCAAGATCTAGTTTCTATAGTTTTTTGTTAAAAGGCTTTACTCTAATTTAATTTCCTTAACTTTAAAAGTGCCAACTTGTTATCTTTGACATGAAGATTACCACTTATTAGGACATAAAAATAGATATAATTGGTATTTTAAAAGGCCCTGTGATGGACTGGTGACCTGTCCAGGGTGTACCCCTGCCTTTCACCCACAGAGAGCTGGGATATGCTCCAGGAGATCCCTGTGGCCCTGGTAAGGAATAAACAGGTGTACATAATGGATGGACTTTTTTATTAAGTGTGTTGCTTGACAAAGCAACTTGACTCATCTCTGACCAAATATTTGAACAAACTCTAATTTACATTACCATTTTACCATTTTTTAAAACATTAATTCCTGCCTTTAGTTGCATCACAGGCCAGGACTGTGTTTCCTGGAATCCCAGAGTGCACTGTGAAGCAAGTGGGTGTTCACTGTTAACTATGACTAATAGCTATAAAGTATGAGCTGTAACCCCAGACTAAATGTGAAGCATTTATACAAACAACAAATGAAGATAAATGGAATTAGCATAAATAAAATGGGGGATTTTACAGAATGTTGATAGAATATACAAATGTCAGTTACTTTATTTTACGTGAACACAAATGCAAATTTAACCTTGTGATGGTGGGAAGTTATAGGTTGTGTATTTAACAGAAGCAAAATTTTCAGTTGGGCAGTCTTCAAGGCAAAATGAAAGAAAGTTGAATTGCCTAGTTTGAGGCCTTTTCTCACTTTTTACAGGATATACAATACATGTATTTATATTTTGAAGTGTACAATCTTAATTCTCTGTACCAAATTCTCTCCACCAATTTTTTTCATGTCCAGTTTTGGGAAATTTAACCAGGGTTTTTATATTAAAATATTCTAAAGGTCACTGAGGTCACTGAGACAAAGGCCTTTATGAGAGGGGTGGAAGCCATGTGTGCCAGGGATGACAGATGCTGAGACATTATTGGCCTGTTCCTGCATGGATGGGATTCGCTGTCAACAGGTCCCAATTAGTCCAATCAGAGTGGAAGGAAACGGCACAGAAAGGATACTTTGTTAATGCCACTGTTTGTGAAGCTGGAGGCAAAAACAAAACACAATTGCCAGTCTTTTCTTCCTCTGGGCTGTACCAGCCTCTATGGGGGCAAATTAACTTTGGGATTTAGGCTTGTTGTAGCATCGTTCTGTTGACACATGCTGTGAGGTGGGGGCTGCATTGTAATATCCTTTAACGTTGCTGGTGATGTAAATATTGCCTTCCCTGTTGCTTTTGTGTTTCTGAATAGTATTCAATGACCAGAGCTACTTCCTGGCACAAATGTGTCATCAAGAGCCTTTCAGATTGCGCGTATACACAGCCGCAATCTAAGCAGCAGGCAGCAGTTCACATGAAAAGTTATTCATGTGAGAAAAATGGAGTCGGGCCGGCTGAGCAGAACTGCAGACCACAGAAGACGGATGCTGAGTCACATCTGGAAAATCAAACCATGGACTGAAACTGTGAGAAAGGGTTTGATTCAATGCGGAAAACAGACAATCAGACATAGAAATGTCTGAAAATACTGTACAATTCTTACTGAAAAGTGTAAACATGGACACTGTTGATAATTTTACTTGCTTGATTAAAAGGCATAAAACAAAAACAATAACATACGGCTCTCTTAAAAATGTCATCATATGGAATGCCAGATAACATACACTGAGATGATTAAATCACTGAGAAAGAGGAAATCTAATATAGCATAATACCCACCCTGGGACCTTGACCTTACTGACTCATTAGCCAGGGCCTTGTGAGTGGTGGGGCAATGACCCCTGACCTGAGGAAGTCATTTAGATGGAGAGGCACTGAGGATCTGATTCATGGTTAGAGTATCAGTGGAGTCTCGGTACCAGGGGCAGCAGAGGTGAGGACGGACAGGTAGTTGGAGAGGTGGAGCGAGGATGTCTTCTTTCTCTGGACCAGCCCCTCTTTTGTATCTTATATGTCAGCTCTTTTAGATGAGTGTATATTTGTGCACTTTAACCCATTTCAAAATGTTTGTCATGCAATATGCCTATGAAAACCTTTCATCACTCGCTCACTAAATACTTTGAATTTATGCAGTGGTTACTTAGATTCTGTGTTACGTTTCTTTAGGATTAATGTGATTGAAACTCCAGCAGCTTCAGATGAATTCTAGTGCTTGAAAAATATTATAATAAATACACTAAAACAGCAGAATTATTGGACAGTTTGACCAGCGTCTCATCTAATAAAAATATAATCCCATGTAGTGTAACTTTTTGCATTATTGAAGTGGGAAATGTTCTCCTTTCTGAAAACCTCTCCATCGGGTTCTGGTTTGTAATTCTTGGTATAGACACATAAGGATTGGTGTGGATTTAATTTAGCGGTCCTGTATTATTTTGTACAGCGTATTATTTTGGGGCTGTCTGAGCTCTTTTAGAACTCTGACTCCGACTAATATTATGACAGGCATCCTATTGGAGCATATTGTTGTGAATGGCCAGAGAAGCAGACAGATGCCAGCCTCCCGTGGCCTGATCCTGGATTCCTCAGATATGGTTTTTCCACTGCACAAGTGTACCATGACACATACTGTACTGACAACCACATTGTGGCATGCTTTTTTCCATATTGCTCTGCAGTTTGGTTTGGTTAAAGTAAGAATTTAAAACATTTGTATAAATAGATTTCATTTTCTTGGAAACCAAGCTATACCTACCTATTGTCAGGTCATTAATGCATTTGCTTTTATGCTTTTGGTAAGCTATTCTTGGAAAATATCTCTAAGAAATGATAGATTTATGTTTCCAGTACCAGTTGCAGCAGTGTGATAAATCTGGAATGATAGGATGAGTAACAATATTGCCCATGAGCGACAGCAAGGTGCCACCTACAGACCTCTAGGGAAAATGGTTACACTAAACCTGTTCTGTGGTACGATTACTGTACAGTATTCTGTGCCTAAGCTATAGCTCTTTGGTCACCTATTGAAACAACTGTAGTGAAACAATCATATGTAATTTGTCACGCCACACAGTGGGAGAATGAGTAACACACATTTCTTTAAGTGATTAGAAAAACATGCAATTGTTCAGTTTAGATGTTGTTCAGTTTACTTGCCCAAACATCACAAAGGAAAGAGAGCATGAAAAGTGAAATGCAGAAGTAGCTGTTCTTTTTGATGGACCACTTTGAGCCTTGTGAGTGTGTTACAGCCTGAGAGGAAGAGTAGACGTTGTTATGAAGTGCCAGTCATTGTGCTCTCTCATTGTAAGGGGATACACTGAACGCGGAGGTTATTTTAGGGTTCACAGTCACATCTAAGGGCCTCAAGGATCTCTGGTTTTTCTTTGGGACGTCTGAAGGACGACACTGAAGAATCTATTTAAGATCAAAGCCTCGAGATCAAACACGCTGTGACCATAGGTGAAGGAACGTAGTCATATGGATCTTAATCACCATCTGCCCCTAAAACCAGCAGGCCCAGAGAAACAGCTGAGTGCTATATGTAACCATCTCCACAGGTACTGCCATTTACCCTGCAGAGACCGTGGTACAGGCCTGAGCTTTCTGTTATCATGACTATTACTCAGGAGTCTTATGAGGACCAATCACGCACAGATGATGCCTGTCCCCAAACCCCTGAGTCTTTAACAGGACCAGACGGGGAACAGGATTTTGGCGTCCACAGATACTGCCGAAGGATAAAAAGAACTGTGGGACAGGAGTATTAATTATCAATGGCCTTCATCTCAGAGCACGAAGGGTCAGCTCCATAAAGATTTTTCCTCCCTTTTCCAAAACATTAAGCCCAAGGCATCTTTTGTTATGGGCCGAACACACAGTCTTACACAACCAGGCAGAAATGTTTAAGAGCCCTCTGAGAGTTGCCCTTAAGACGGCATTCTGAGAAAGCAGGGGGGCTGTATATCATTTTATATGGAGTGTAAGAGTGACTGCTCTATCATATGGGCTTGTAAAAAAAAATGAATAAATAAAATAAAATAAAAAACTTTGAAAAACATGTGACCAGTCTGGGATGCTTTGTTTTGAGCATTTTGGTTGTTAGTTATTTAAACAACACACCATGTCCTCGCTACACTTGGGTTAAAGGCTAAGACTGTCTAAACAAAGCACACAACACTGACTGCTTTATTGACAAGGGAACAGTTGTGGTCTGTATACACAGCCATTGGCTTAACTTAGCATAAAGACTGGAAGGAGTAGTAAAGATATTTACTACTATAAAACATTTAAAAAACTTGCCTACCTCTACCTCTCTCTGTTCACTGTGTAACTATGTTATATTTAATTTGTCTAATCCATTCAGTGTCCTGACTGTCGTCTTGCCGCAGTCTGCCAGGCTAATAGGGAAGTAAATGCACCCAGCCAAGAAACAGCACATAACTTACTTTGGTTTGTGTGCAGGTTAAACAGACGAGACATAATGGGTTAATTAGAGATCTTTAGAGGTGCTGTTAGTTGGATTTTGTTGTTTTTGGACAGAGCTGGGCTCGTAATTTACCCTTGTTTCCAGGGACAGGAAACAGACACATATGAGAGTGGTGTAAATCTTCTTATTTAACTTTCTCTGAAGTGAACACGTATTTTATGAAATGTTGAACTCTTCCTTTTTGCATCAGAAACTTGTAAGGTTTGTAATAGGCATGAGTCCTGCTCATACTGTTGATGCATTTAATTTTAGATGTTTTAATATGCATATGGGGGAAAAAAATCAAACTAGGAAATCTGCAGTTTGTCATAAGAAGAATCTGTCTCCAAAGCTATAGAGATATTTCCACTAATAATACTGGAATACCTACTGAAATCTAAACATGGTTAGATTGATGAAGTAGTTCCTTTTTAGTATGAAGTTCGTTTTAATTCTATAATCTCTTCTAATCTAAATCGTTAAATTTAAAGGGGCTGTTTTTAGCGACATCTAGTGGTGAGATCACAGAATGCACCCTTCTGGACCCACCCACACCCAATTTTTAGGTGTGAGGGTATGATGGCTGTCACCTTGAAAAAACAAAACGCAATGCCCTGTCTAGAGCCAGTGTTTGGCTTGTCCTGTGCTACTGTAGATACATGGTGGCGCAACATGGCTGCCTCCTTGAAAGGAGACCCACTCCCTATGTAGACTTAAATGCCTTATCCTAAAATTAATAAAATGAAGTGGTTGGTATTTTCGGTCAATTACACACCGAAGACAACATATTTATTAATATTATATTCCTTTTCTGCTAATAGATCAATTTAAATATTGCACATTGAACCTCTAAATAGGCTGTTCTTTCAGAAAAGCTGCCTAACAGTGCTTGTACTTTTGACCCACATTCTCCTGAATATTCGTATAGCTGTACTTTGGCGTTGACAAGAGCAGCAACAGTGTAGTGAGATGCTCCACTGGTGGAGTTGCAGTTAAAGGGCCCTGATAGTTGACTTGAGCAGAATTGGTGAGGAATTTGAATTAGTTAAATTTAAGTCACAGCCCAGCTCACCTGAGGCTCCCTCCACCCCTAGAGGCCTTCTTACAGATAGAGGAAGTGAAAATGCCTCTTATCCTGAAGCCACATTCCTCCTGTTAGTCTGACTGACTGATCTGTTGCAAAGAGACCTTTGATGCTAAAGATGATGCAACAACCAGCTTCCTTCGTTTGAACATTCAAGAGGACCGAACATGACCATCTGCCAGTCAAACTTAATTTAGTGGAAGAGCCTATCTGGCCTGAAGCAGAGGGAGCTCCCAGTGAAAACATAGCCATCCAGCACTGATTGAAATGAATGTGTAAGGGCTGAATAGCCCTGCCAGAGCTATGAAACAGCGGGAAGGTATAGTCACATATACACAACTAATGTTTGTGCAAGTGTGTGTGAGAGAAATTGATGTGGGCTGTTAAGCATCTACTGCAGTGAACACACCTTCCCAGCCTTAATAAGTCCCAGCGTGCAGTAAAACCAGCAGCGTTCAGTCCTGACAGGACTCCCTTTCACTAGCCAGCAGGTCAAAGCACACCAATGCCACCTAATTAGACACGACAGACACAAAGATATGCTCTCACAGATACGCAGACCTGCATAGAGTTTGGTGAGTTAGACTATGGCTGCCATTGATGGGTAATGTGGATAGAGTATATGAGGTTTTTGTGCTTAAAAGGCATACTCCAAAAAATAAAGGTAGAGCAGTTTCTTGTAATAATCCCCAATGGAGAATATCACTATAACTTGAAGAAATTCAAAATGAGTATGAGAATATAACAACTCAATGCACATTAAACCTGAAAAGTATCATAGGACTGAAAAGACAAATATTGAGGAACAGTGCAGACTTGATTAATTATTCACTGTGGTATATGCTGGCTCAAAACATAAAATATGTATAAGTAAATATGAATAGCTATTGTAAATTACAGGTATAATAAAGGTGTATAATAAATATACACTGCACACAGATAACCTCAAACAGATCTGTAGTTATGTCTCTTATAGATTCCTGGTTAAATAAATGGGGTCCCTTGGGTGCTCTAGAAAGTAATTTATGGTTAAACAAAAACCGTTGAGACAGGGACTTATGGCCTGTGAACTGTTTGCGTTAGCTGCCCCATAAAAGACATTACCTTGTCAGCTTCTCCAGAGTGCAGACTGAAACGTGAGCAAGGGTGAGTGTGTGTGTGTGTGTTGTAGATGGAAAATCAGCTGCAGTCCAGATGACCTTTTAGCTCACCACTTGCCATAACTCTGACCTGCTTCTGGACAGTAATAAACCTGTAAAATGTTGTGCTGCCTCTAGAAAGAGAGAAAGCAAAGTCTATTAATGCGTTCTGTAGTTTGATAGGCAGAATGTGTAGCCAACAATGACAGTAGCTATACTGAAGGCTCATTTCCCACTGTGGCCACCCACACTAAATATATATACAGTCAGAGCTTTGGATTAGAGCACTCACCAAATGACATTACAGATATTACCAGTGTCAACATTAACATGATTAACATGCTAAACTATGTTTGCTATTCTCATAAATGCTCTAATGGAAATGGTATTCTAGTCAAAACCAACTACCTAAGTCTAATTTGTGGATTTACCACAAAATCTGTAATCGCTGCTAATTCAACACCTCCCATTAAATATGGATGATGACTTACCACCATGTGTTTTAGCTTGTTTCCCAGGCTGTTTTTAGATGTGTTATGGTTGTGGGCATCAGTCATAATGCCAAGGTCATGGCTCCTAGATGGCTTTTCCACTATTAGACCTCATTATAGCTCATTAGACTTCAGCTGTTTGTCTCTTCTCCCATCATAACACTCTCACCCACATTTATACATATATAAGCCTTGCACTCTATGGACAGATGGACAGTCGCACATGCACAGACGAACACATACACATACAATACACAAACACCAATACATCTGCCCCCCAAACACCCCCTGTCAAACATACCCCTACTATGCCAAATGGCAAATAGCGGTGGCTGTGCGTTCTTAGAAACTGCTGTTTGGTAAACAGAGAAGGCTGGGAGTCAGGGAGTGGAGTGGGCGAGTGCAGCAGGTGGTCTGGTTTCAGGTCCCACTGGGTGCATTCCCTCACTCTAAACCACAGGCTGAGGTAGTGGGGCTGTCTGGAAAACAAGTTCATCAACAGCTCCTGACACACTGCTCCTGTGGGTGTGTGTATGTGGCGGGGTGACTGATGAGAGCTGTTGCGGGCCAAAGACCCTTCACAGCCCATTCAGGCTTTTTCTCTCCCCCCTCTCCTCAAGCAGCAAAGTCCTCCATCAGAGCTGACCCCTCTCTGCATGGGGCTATGACTTCTTCCATTAACAACACAAAGTGAACTTCATCAGCTTTCCACAGACATTTAGTAAAGATCAAGTGAAGGGGGGGGTTCATGGGAAGCTAATGCTGCCTCAGTTGTAAATAACGACAGGTCTGTGAATTCTGACTCTGAATGACCAAAGAGACAACTGATAGTCTTGCACACACAGTTTCTGCAATGAAGGATTATTATCCACATTTCAGTTGCACTCATTTTGGATTTTTCCTCCATATAACCTGTCCGCACATGTGACTGCTTGTGTTTCTTTTTCCTAACACAGTAATGTCTGACTAATGTCACCATGTTTCCAAATGTCAATAATTACTTGGGTGAGTACAGTGTTTTAATTATAACTGGCAGAAATGATGGAAAAAGTTACAAAAGTAATTTTTGTTAATGTTAACCACCACACCAGACCAAGTAAAGTTAACCAAACCAAGTAAAGCTGTAGCGACAAAACCTTTGAGTGCGTTGAACTGACTGTAGTCTACATTAGTGTTTATGATTTCAACTTTATGTCTCATTTTAATTGGACATTCCTCTGAACTACACTAAAAGTCCCCAGTTGAAGCCAGGCTAATGTTTTGTTTTGGTGGACTGCAGGGTGTGGCAGCCTTAACCCTTTATAGGGCACTCATTGACATACTTGGAAATTCAAATTTTCAGTCATAGATGATTATTGAAGGATTTTACAGGGTGAATAAATTGTTGTGACTTTATCAGAATTTTTCATTGTTATGCTGAAAATCAAGGTCAATGAAGTTACCATATACGGTTCCTTGCCTGAGTAAGGTAATAATTTCTCTTAGACTGATGAAGCTACTGGGATGAGTGGTGAAACGTTTCGACCTAAAACTAGAAGTCCAGTCGCCATGACTCAACCTCTAGATTGCAGTAATAAGGTTCACAGTAAAAATCTTTGATGATTGGCTGAAAGAGATCATGCAGTTCTACTACATCACAGTGAGGGGTGAGGGCGAGGTTTTGTGCACCCACGAAAGTTACCAAATATGGTTTCTTGCCCGATAAAGGGGCAGGAATCATAGACCCCTTGTAATAGAATAAAGGGGAAGAACTATTGATCAGTCTGGTCAGTCATTCACCAAATATTGTTTGTAAAGTTATGCCAATATTTATTTTTCTAATTGTAATAAACATTTTTTTTCAATATTTGGGAGAAAGTTAGGTTTAAACCTGAAAATATTTAGGCCAAAGATTAAAGCTGGTCTGTACACTAACACAATCTCTTGCTGTGTACTGTATACAGAGTGAAATGCTATATTACTACATCCCTCCTGTGTTTGCCATTTAGGTAGGCGCAGTGAAAACTGGTTTGCTGCTAAAGAGGGGGGTGGGTTGGTTTGACAGGATCATGGGTCAGTGGTATGGATGTCCTCCCCTGCTGGCAGCCATGTGCTGAGGTGTATCAGCCAGGAACGGGATGCTGAGAGAGTGAAGAGTAACACAGCAGGAGCGTGATTTTTAATGGAGAAAAGGCTGTTACAGGCAGTTTGAACTGCAAGATGGTAACAGCAGGAGATAATCCAACAGTAGCAACAGGAAAACATAGGCCAAGAATCACTCAAGTTGACTTTTACAAAATAGTTACAATTTTTGTGCCATCATCAGGTTAAAATTAGACTTTTTTCTAATACTTTGGTTAATGACCAGTTATGTGGAAAAACTAGTCAAGCCTTTACCCTGCACTTTGTCTTTATTGTTTATTAGCAAATTTAGCACACCAACATGAAAAACTAATCTGGTAAATATTGCTCACTAATCATCAGTATGTTGTCAATGTGAGCAAGATATAGCAGAATCCAGCATTATTTTGTAGCCAATTTCCGGTAGTGATGGCTATGTTTATCAGTGGGGTCGACTAAAGAGGGAACCTGGCTGCTGAGTGAAAGTAATGTCGAAAAAAAGACACAGCTTCAGAAGAAGCAGAAAAGAGCTGTTTAAATTCCACGGTGAACACATTGGATGCAAATTGCTGTCTTTGCCGGCTGCTTCTTTAACACCTGTGGTGGTTTTACAGTTCTTGTTTAATTCATCCTGCAGAGCTAGAAATTATACAACTAATCAAGAAGACTGACATGTTATGGTAAAAAAAAAAAGTGCAGTCAATTCGCCTTGATTCCACGAGCCAAAACATGCCTTTATGTTGATATCAACTCAATTGGTATTCATAGTAATTCACCTCAGCTGATTCTGCTTGAGTTATTCGCTGTATTAGGCCACAGTCAGAGTTTTTCTGATCATTATTTTACCAGGCTCAACTAGTGTTTCCCATTTCCTGAGCATAATAATACATCAGTATTATGTGCTAAAAAAAATGTGCTAAGAAGACCTGTATTTTCAGCCCCACCACTGTAATCTCGACTTCTTTTATGAAGTACAGGGTGGCAAGTGGCAAAAGGTCTGCAGGTTAAGAAAGCTGGGGGGTATATTATTTTGTCTTTGTGCACTTACATAGTTGTATAGATTGATATCACCTCTGTACAACCCCAGTATTGTGTACTGTACATCTCTGTTCCATCTCCCCACCCTTGAGTGTGGAGTATCAGATATGGGCCCAGACTATTTATGAGGTTACAATGGTCCTGTCAGGGTGGCTGAGATTAATGAAGCCAGTGTCTATGGCTGGGAGGCTTTGATGCCTTGCTTACACTGTTGCACATGTTCTCTTAGCCCAGTGCTGTTAACCTCAGGGTTCACAAGGCTGTCTTACATGGTGCCTGGCCATAACTCAGCTTGCAAGGTTACCCTACAGGTTTATGTCCTCTATAACTTTAGCACAAGTTGATGATAATAGTAAAACAGACACAGTATTTAGATTAAAATTGTTGTATTTATGAACATTATTGCACATCTTTATTTGCAAGATCTGTTCATTATTTTGAGGATATTTTTAGTGCAAAGTTGTAATTTGTAAAGATTAAATGCTTATACTACTTACCCAGTGCTTTAATCCTAAACAAGCAGTCAGTGTTTTGGGGAAGTGGGTAATAAGATTAAGAAAAAAGAGAAAATGGAAAATACTTCTTATGTTGACAGCAGATGCTAAGATAGCACAGATAAAAAAGACCTATGGTACACTGACTGTGATGATGCCTATCAGTGAAAGCTATCTGTTTACCTCTTATCTGGTGGATGTGTTATTGCTACTGGAGTGTATTGCTTTTACCACTGCTCTTCCCACATTCTTACATACAATCAGAATGACTGTCCTGACTGTTGCTAACATCAGGAAGTGATCGGCTACATGATACCAGTAGTACCTTACCGTAAATCAGTCCTACTTGCCTAGGGGACGACCACACAATGCCAGACATGCAGTGAACTCTGTCCCTTCTCTGTGAACTTGGCCCCAGGTGGTAATATCAGATGCTGTTAGTCCCACAGGACACACAATGGTCCATATTAGCCATTGCTGTCAGCACGTCAGCTCATCAGATGAAGGATGGCAACTTTAGAAAAGAATGGATCACCTGCACATTTACACAGTAGCCTGGCCTTGTACTTCACACTCTGGGGATTATGTAAAGTACTGCAGGGGAGGGAACTCTTAATACACTAATACTGCTATTGATGTAATTCTGTGAAGGCCGCCAATCATTTTGCTCACCAGGCCACCTGACATTATCTTTCCAGTGGCTGACAGTGTGCATCCATATTTAACTGTGTCTTGGAAACTACAGTTGAAATGTACTTTTTCTGTTGTGAAACAACTGAACGAGTATTGAACAATAAGTGATTGTTTTTGGACCCATGTAACACGTTAATTCATTCCCAAACTGCTCTGCTGTAGTGATAAAATCCTTATTTTGTAATTGTGACATTGTCTGTCTAAATCAGCATCCAGCTTAATGAAAGCTTTGGTAATTATTTTTGAGATTCAAAATAATTAATCACAGAGAAAGAGAGAGGTGACTGAAGGTTGATGTTTCTAGCACACAGCCCCTGACCCTCATGGAGCAGCTTATGTTATCCTTCTGGAAAACAATCCACTTACGTCATGCACAATGAGCAGACTACAAAATGTACACACTCTGAAAAGCTGTTTTACAAAAGCTTGTTTTGGGTAATCTTAGACTGCATACATGGCTGAAAAAGCTCTGATAACTCAACAGCACACTATTTCCACACCACTATAACAAAGCAAACAGACAAATTTAGCCACCAAAATGAAGAAACCGGAAATTTTTAGCACAGTCATATACTGAACTGAGTCATACACTGGATATAAAAGGAGACGATATGTCAATTATTGTTAAAATTTGTCACCTATAGGTATTTTTCTGTTGCCTGTTTGATGTTTCATAAGGTACTAAAAGTCCCCTCTAGATGTCCTTCCTGGATGGTATGAGAAAAGAAATTTGAATTTTAAATAATTTCTGTCTATTTTCTAACTCAAAGCAGTATTAAAGAGGGAATAGACTAAGTGTTTGCTCTTGCTAATATTTGAGATCAGGAGAGTTTGTTGGAGCAAGGCTCTGAACAAGCTGATGAGTGTATAGCATCATCGAGTGGCATGTTTGTTGACAAGAAAAGATAGCACACCAACATCTCCCTGTCATGCCAGGTGTCAGTGATATTTCTTATCTTGCAAAGGTCCCTGTTGAAAGAATCTTGTACACCTGTGGCCTCACAGCACAATTTAACACTTCTGAAACTTTATTTTTCACCACTTCTACTAATGGTCTCCGTAAAGTGAAACCCCATACCTCTCTGTTCTGTTACAGCTAAACTTAGCTGCAGATGCATTTTCCATGCCATCTCACTGGGTATGTGTAGACGCACATTCAACCCACGTGTTAAGTGCAAGTGTTTTAGTGTGTGTGAGTGTGTGTGCATGTGTGTGTGTGTGTGTGTGTGTGTGTGTGTGTGTGAGTGTGCAGCAGCTTAGCGAGTGTGAGATGAATATCTGGGGCCATACATCAGGCCTGGTGTGGCAGTGGGCCCGTGTAATTATCAGGTCTCAATGGGATGCTGTGTTATTTTTGCCCAGGGTGAGATGCTTATCTGGCCCTGTCAGCAACCACCTGGATGGATGATCCTCGCTCCTCAGAGCACCGGCTCACCTTCCCTCTGCACCAAAGACAAACTGGTCAACTTCTTTCACACAGGCAACAGCGACCTCTGCAAATGTACAAGACAAAACAGCTCTGTCAAAAGAATCTGACCCAGAGACCCAGAGTGGAGATGAGACATGACATATATGATAATCTAGAGTGCAACACCAAGCTTTTTATTCAGAGTTAATGGATATTTAACATAATCCCACATAAACATAATCACCTTTGTTATGTTATGTTATGTCATGTTATGTTATGGATATAGAAATAGTTATTTTTTATCATGAAAATCAGTTGTTCTTGCATAAGTTTGGCAATCTAAACATGTTTCTGATTCAGAGGAGAATCATACTAAAGACAGCTGCAGACAGCTGCAAACTAAAATTATCTGCAAACCAAAAATATCAGCATGAATACTGAACCAAAACAGACATAACAGAGTTGAAGTTGTAGTGTGGCAGCTAAATGCAAACATCAGCGTGCTAACGATGGGATGTTTAAAAGACCATTTTAAATCAGCTTATCTTAGCATCTTAGATTAGTAATGTAAACATGCTAACATGTACTAATTAGTACAAATTACATTTGTGTTAATAAGTGTTGTTTGGTTTTGTCAAACATATTTTTATCAAGAAACAATGTACTAAAAGTCTGTAGCCAAGTTAACAGCTCTGTGGCACACTAAATAATAACTAAAGTCAACATGCTCACAATAATAATGCTAATATACTACAAACAAGGTTAACCAATAGGTTACCATTTTTACCATTTTCACTTTATCCAGGATTATCATTGTTACATTGTCCAGAAATTTGTTCAGTGGTGTCAGTGGAATGGCCTCCATCTCAATAAGAGTAAGACTAAAGAGATGGTGGATTTTTGCAGGAATAAACATGCCCAGACAAAACCAGTGAACATTCAGGGAATGAACATGGAGACCGTGTAGACATATAAATAGCTGGGTGTATGCATTAATAATAAACTGGAATGGATAGACAAGATCAATGCCGCATATAAACACACTGAAGACACAAAGATTATCTATCTATCTATCTATCTATCTATCTATCTATCTATCTATCTATCTATCTATCTATCTATCTATCTATCTATCCATCCATCCATCCATCCATCCATCCATCCATCCATCCATCCATCCATCTAATTAACATGAAACCATTAAAGCTTGAGTTTTGGTCAAAAACAAAAACAAGTGAAGAAATAAAACATTTGACCTAAGGATAGCACTAGATGAAATGTTAAGGGCTCACCAAAGCTATTACATTTCATCCTGAGGGGGACTTGAATGGGTTACAGCTCAGTGAGCTGAGAAGTCGTGTTATTTATGAGCCGTTATGCTGTGATAGCACTGTGTAAGTGTATTCTGCTCCTGGCCCATATTCATTTTTCATTGCTGAGTGTCTTTCTTGGGCTTTATGCGAACATTGGTAATTTAGGAAGTGTTCTGAAATGAATCTGCCTCCAAGCTCCGTGAGGACTCTTTTACTGATCACCCAAAGACAATGAACACACATAAAAGTGCCCAGACTAATACAAATGCACAAACAGTGAAATATACATGTAGATACACAGCAAATAGACACTGTATTGGCGTTCAGTAAAATGAGGTGTGGCCCACTGTTCCTCTGAGCCATTTCCTATTATTTTTTACCCTGCAGTCCAGAGGCAAACATGAATTTATTTAGTGCAATGATCAAAAGATTAAAAGTGCAGTACATAATGTGTGCTGGGGACAGTGTCAGTGTGAGCATGGATTACAGCAGCCAGGAAAAGCTTAGATAATACTGCAGGACATTTTGACTGAACCCCCCCCACACTGCCCACCAAAAAAAAAAAAACATTGTGTGATCGTTAGCCTGCTGGTGGCGCAAGGGTTTGATATGTCACTCAACACTAACACAGTAGCTTTTTAATGACCAGCCTTATCCTCCACCAAAGCTTTTTCCTGCACACTTCTTCCATGCTGTGTGCCAGCCAATGGAAAGGGTTACTCTCATTATGCAGTGCATGGGATCAGAAATAAACTATTCCCCCGTGCACCTCCAAACACAGATGTTTTGTTGACACTGTTTAACATTTAATGTTGCTGTTCAAAGCAAAGAGAATAAAGAATGCCTCTATTGGGTTTCTGTTTGTGGAGACATTTGTTTTTTATTGCTTTATGGATAAATGAAAAAGAAAATTGAGAAGGCATTTATTGAACTGGTTATTCAAAACCGACTGTCCTGTATTTTAGTTATTCTGTGGCTCACATTAGATGGTTGTATGACAACAATAAATCAGAATTTAAAGAACAGCAAAATGTGTTATTTATCATGAAGACAAAACTGCTTCTACATTTTCTTTCTTTTAGCAGTTTAGGAATCTGCCTTAAAGTTTAACAAGATGAATTATTTGCAGCACATACATATACAAGGCTTTGGAACCCAAAGTGGCATGGCATTAGATGACCAATACACTATACTAACCACACTCCTTTACTGTAAATGTGGAGATTCTGATGTAATCTTTAAGGAGGACAAGGCTCTTGACTTTCTGAGTGCACATTTAAAAAATGGTACAGGGTTCTTAATAGCAGACTTACCCATGTTGCCACCCTTAAAACCAGGGCACTTGCATGCCACAAGGTGATCACACTCCCTTAGGTTGGATTAATCAAATTAGTGTGATTGCAGTTACCCCAGTAGTGTAATCCAAGTACTTTCAACCACACATCTGGCAATTGCTGATTGAAATGGATGCAATGGAATAACAACATGGATTATTATTAGCCAATATTCTCACTTGACTTGAGAGGGTGGAATTAACACTTTTCTTTGAGGATTACTTTGTGTAAGTCGGTGCTACAAATACAGCTTGTTTGTGATTCGTAGTGTAGTGTAGTGCATGCTTTGAGATAGTATCAGCACTTTGCTTAATCTTCTACCACAATGCACTGTCATGAAACAATCCTTCCTGTTATTTACAACAAAAACATTTCATCATCACCCTTTAAACCTGCTTTATTTGGAGGACAAGAAACATCTGCTGCCGCAGCCCGCAACCTTCATTAATGAAAGTATTTCTTACGTAATTTTAATAAGCACGTGTGTGTTATCCCAACCATTGCTGCTGTATCAGAGAAATGCAGTGACATTCAGTATAGTTGCATTGCTTTGCTTTTAACCAGTCCATTAGTCCCAGATAACCTCTGCCTGATGGACCCTAGCGCCTTAAAAACTGGTGACCCCGCCCTTGACCTTTGCCCCGACCCCGTCCACCTCACCCCCTACTTGGTCCAAGAAGAGGCCACTGAGAAGAAGCGGGCCCTCTCCCAGCGCCTCCGAGGGAGCTAGAGTTACTGGAGCATGTGGATTCATTAACAAATATCTGTCTGTTTGCTTCAGTAATGAGTAAGGCAGCAATTTAAAGTTGAGTGAACAGCCGCCTGGGCTCCAAATTGGCAGGACAAGCTGCTGGCGTCAATCAAAAGTCGAGGTTCACCAGCAGGCCATCTCCAGTCTACCTGCTTCCATGACCACTAATACAGATACTTATATAGTCATGGGGGAGGGTGGAGTTATAAGTCCTCGCAGATGAGTGAGAGATGAGGGGAGAGAGAGGTAAAACACATGGGGCTCTTACACCCCCTTCTGGCCAAGACTGACTCTTGTAATAATTTTTCAGTACTACGTATTTAGAACTGTCTGAAAACACATCTCTTTTTTCAGCATTTTTGTAGTCCTGAAAGCATGACACCTGCCAGTAATTCACAAGAAAAACAAGCAGCAGAGCAACATCTGAAAAAACAAAAATATTTTTCATTCATAATGAAAATTGTGATGTATTTTGTCATGTATAGTACATTAAATGTATTTTGAAGAATTTAAAGTTTAAGGCTTAAGGTTAAAACCACAGTATTTAACTTAAAAAAATTATACAATTGAGACAGCATATATGGTAAAAATTGTGAGGAGAGACCGAGAAAAGATCAAACTGCATTTAGTGCGATCTTGATTTATGTTGTGGAACAGCTGTATTACAGGCAGTAGTGTTATAATATTGTTGCACTGCAATGAAATGAAGCCTGTTCATTCTGTCAGCTTAACTCAGGATGGGAAGCCCAAGCATTGCACCTCAGCACTGACAGATGGACGAGCAGACAGATTGACAGACTGATGGAGAGGCTGATGGAGCATGGTGGCCAGTGAACCATCGACTAAACTGGTCCTGAAATTGTGTTTGGATTTGTGTGTGCATCAATGTGTGAGTGCATATTTTTGCTGGTTTGCACATATGCCTACTTTTGTCTAAATAATTCGTAGTACAACACATGAATTTGTATTTGAGTCTTTACATACACAGTACACAAAAATCTGTGTGGCTGCAGGCCTAATTGTGTGTGAGGGTGTGTGTGCGTGTGTGTGTGTGTTTGTCTAGTTTATTGGTGTGTTATCTGATCAAGGCCCTGCTAAGCCCCAGGGAGCCCAGCACCCCCACGCAGCCTTGGAGCTGGAGCAGTGGCCTTTGCAGGATAAGTGTAAACAGCTATGGGCAGCAAGTGTCTTGATCAGGCAAACAGATAGCAGCTGTGAACAAGGACTCTGACTTATAACTTCCTACCAGATAAAATGGACATGTGGTGCTACTAGTGAAGATAATGCGCCATGAAGCCCCGACTTTGTAGCTTCCCTTTCTGGATTTCTATGGTTAATTTAGCGGAGCAGATTGGCTTAGACAGAAATAAGTGTTGTTAGTGTTGCCACCATCTGATGTAATGGATATCAAGCAATTTGTTAGAGGCATATTTATTGTTAAATGAATAAATTTTCCATAGTTTACTCCCTGGAAGCTGCTTAACTTCAGTTAAAGTTGTTTTAATTTTGCATATTTTTGGTTTTGAACCTTTTTTAAAAGGTTGGGAAAAGTTCATTGTAAGTACAGTAAAGTCTTTAAAATCCATGTAAGTACTTAAAATATTGAAAACACGGGTCTCTTTAAAGACGGTGCTGCATGCTGTGTTTATACAGTACTGTACCTGCTATAGTATTATGTCCCACACTAATTCTTCATTGACTTTTTGTCTCATACACATACACAACTGGAGCTATGTCCAGGTAACTTCCCTATTGGTTTGTAGTCACCACATTGTATTTTCAATGTTGCTGTAGTCACCTATAACTTTGCCTTTGGCTTAACTCAATATTACAAATACTGATTATTAGGCATTGATTTAATTTAATTTTAATTATTTCAGTATAAAAAAATGAGATAATGGTTTCTTTCATTGGACCTAAGCCCCTGTGGGTCCCCCATAATTTGAACACTGGCATAGCTACAGTGATTACATGTGTAATCTCCATAGCGACACTGTATCCCCTGGACACAAAACCATAAATCAAGCTTAAAAAAATAACCACAGAGCCACTAGATGCTCATTTATTCTTTTAATAAACTAACCAGTTTTACTCTCCCATGACTTAATTGTTGATTGCACCACTGAAATGCTAATATTTAGAAACATGAATATTTCACACTGTGAATAATGGTGTGTTGTTCTTGTTTGTTTTACACTGGGTTTTGATCATATATTCAGACCTGACTGATGCAAGGTCAATGTCACCTGCATTAAACTCTCAGGGCCAGTCATGTCTTTTAAAACAATCATCACATGGCAGGTTGGAACATGTCCTTCAGGCATATAAAAATAGATTATCCAGTAATGCCGAAGGAAAGCTTGTTGGGTTGCTGGTGGTGCCGTGCTGTAGGTCAGAGATGAATGGTTAATGTTACACCAGGATACATACTCTGCATCAATCCTGCACTGTGAGTCATTGGCCATGGCCCGGCCAAACTAAACCAAATATTTCATCTACAATGTAAAACACGCTCGCAACCATAAACACGCTTCAGAATGCGGTAGGCCAAGGTCTGAAAAATGATTTTAACCATAACCCTAAGCGCTCTCTTTCTCTCTTGCCTAGTGAGCGTTTATTTATGTAGATTGGATAGAGTGACGTATAATTATTCCGGTCCTGCCAATGTCTTCTTTTATTTATTCTTCATTTCCTTTCCTCTACAGGGCTGAAGATTGTCATGGGATAAAGGAAAACAAGAAGCACACATCTATCTTTAGACACACACTGGCCACTTGTGCATGTATTTGATTACTGGTTTTAATTATTTGAAAGTTCCTCCTGAGGGGTGACTTTAAAAGCGTTGTGTATATTCCAGCTATTAATAAGAGCTCTCAGATCTAAATTCAATCCATTTGGAATTTAATGGAGAGTGTGTGTGAGTGTCCATGTGTGTTTACAGTGTGCCTTGGGTGACACAGACATTTGTTTGGATGTAGAGGTGTTTTTTTGATTTTCAACGTGAAATGCTTCAGTCAGGAAAATTTCAAGTTAGCGTATAAGTGAGAGTGTGTGTCAACTAGACTGGCTGTCTGAGCATTTGTGTGTGTGTGCTGGTCTTTTTTCCACTTACCTTCTTTCCTTTAAATAAGATCAGTGCCACTGAGCTGTTTATTGGCTCAAGGTTTCTGCAGTGGTAATGATGCATGGAGAATGATGTGGGCTGAACTGGAGACTGGGCCGCCTGTGCACCCTGGTCTTTTCTGGAGTTACATTCAGCCCAGGGAAAAAGCCTCAAACACTGCCAAGGAAACTGAGTGTGCATGAGGAAATTAGGCTTTTTTTCCCCCTTAAATGTCAATGATCATAATTCTGGTTGACCTTCTTTCATGTAAAAATCCAGACTGATCTAATTCAGTTGGATAAATGAATGCTGTTAAGACATGCCTTAGACACACAGAGGGAAATCGTCTAAAGTGAGGACTCAGCTGGCTATGGTGCAAGCTGTGCACTTGTATTATCACACAAATTGTGACCTTATATAACAAAGACGTAGTAAAGTTACTTATTGATTAATTTGGATCAAGTAGGTATGATCTTGTTATGGTTTCTAAGATAAACACATAATTACACACATGTAATTGTGGTATCACAGGAATTTTGTGTCATGTTGGGGAGCCTTCGGTTGTCTTATGCACCAGGTCCCAGTGATCTTAGGCACTACACGCTATAAAATGATGAAAACCTCTTGATGAGACCTCTTGTCACAGCAGTGTTTCATTCACAGATTTTTTATTGGAGGATCCATGTTTGTCAGAGCACAGGGGGAATGGCCTGTAATGTTGTGGGACATAAAGGTGTGTCAGAGTTGAAAGCATCAGGTGTCTATGGTGGTGAAATGTGGTCTTGTTGAGCACAGCAAAGGGCCTGTTATTAAAGAGGGTGATGACAGTAATAGGTTGGATGGTCAGCTGCATTTCAGATAAAACAAAACTGAAGAGGGAGACAGGGAGAGATGAATGAACATGGTAAATATATCCTATACTCCTATTGTTATATTTACACATAAATATGAAAATTAAAATAATCATGACAAATCCATTTGCATTTATTTTACTGCACATCAGTTCAAATTTGCCAATGAAAATCTAAAAATATTCTCAGTAAACAGTGTGTTACTGCCATGCAATTCAATCCTTTTATGACCAACAAGCCCTTTTACTATACTCACATGCTGAAACATTCAATTAAAGGCTGAAGGAAGCAAAAAGGTACAATACACAAGAATGGGCCCCTGCATCCTTGCAATATCTTCCAGTTTCACCTGTACTAAACACTTAAAGAGAACTGACCTGTAATTTCTTTTTTTAATGATAATAAGTGTAATAACATATAAATAATTAAACATGAACATGATAGAATTATAATAAAATCAATCATTCTTATATTGTGGGAGAAAACACAGAGCCTGTAAAGTTGTTCTTAGAAAACAGACTTGGTAACAAAGAGTTTTAATTACCTTTTTAAATGGTGTTCATCATTGGTGTGTCTTGTGTTATATGTGTAATTGGGCCAACCTAAGGTAATGTTAAACATCCATCCATTGTCTAACTCTTATCCTTCAGGGCCAAGCTGTTGGAGCCAGTCCCAGCTGACACTGGGCGAGATGCAGGGTTCACCCTCACCCTGACCACCAGTCTATCATAGGGCTGACACATGGAGACAGACAAACACTCACACTCACATTCACACCTACAGTCAATTTATAGTCACCAATTAACCTAACAACAAACCTGCATGTCTTTGGACTGTGGTAGAAAATACATGCAAACTCAGGGAGAACATGCAGAGTCCACACAAAAACGCCCCAGGGTTGAGCAGGATTCAAACCCAGAACCTTCTTGCTCCAAGGCGACAGTGACTGTAATGCTAAACATCATTGATCATAAAAGACCCAAATGTATTAAGAGTTCGGTGTCATTCACTTTAGATGGTGGTCCTCTTCAGGATCCTCATTGGCAGCTACAATGCTGTATTGGTCTGAATATGACATAGTACTTCTTTCTGGATATTACAGTGAAAAGATGGGGTTGTCTGTAATCCAAGACTACATAATACTACTACTCACTTGTGATGTAAGAATGGCACATATCATAACACCAACTCCTAAAGTGCTGTCATGGGTTGTTTGTAGCTTTAATGTTACTAAACTAGCAAGTTTCTTCAGGTTCATTTATAGTCTGCATTTATGCATTAGTCTACCCTTAAAGAATTTCTAGAACCCCAGCTGAACCCATGGGAGATTCCAATGGCATGTGATATGTGTTTTGCTGCCACAGGAACTATATTTCTTATGAGTAAAAACAAGTCAAAACTGTCTCCCAAGAAACTGAGGAATCATCTGTCAAACAGCCATAAATCACAGTTGTCACTGAAACATCATAATGAGGAGCAGAAACAGAGTGAAAGAGAAAAATACCAACTAGAATAAAAAACATCCTGACCACTGAAAGAACCTGACATAATCAAGATTCGCTGATATTCCAGCTAATTTGAAGACAACAATTTATAATATGGAATAAAAACAACCTTTTCACAAAGGACATGTTAACTTGTCATGTTCTGATCAAACACCCCAGGAATCTATGACACAGTGACAGCCAACATATACTGCAGCAGGTAAATGGATTACAGCCACTTTTTCTATTAGTCAAATTATCTTCTACAAAAAAATACATTTAGAATATAATCACAATCACTGCCCTTCCTATTAATGAGTCACTGACAAATTGTTTGATGAGAGGCCATAAATAGATCATTACTTTATTGATGACATAGATGGATTTGGTCCAACAGGGTCCATTTTTGTTGTTCCAATTACAATCTGTTACACAGTTTTTGATTTTGATGATCTGCATTTGGTAGTAAAAAGCTCTAGGCTGTTTCTGTCCACCCATATAACCTTGTTACATCTCATTAAAATGCATCATAGCATCAACATTTACATCTGATTATGAATTTTTTTTTATCTCTAAATGTCACAATAATCCACTTTCTGATTATTAATAATGAGTCCAATGCATTTTCTCTACCTCTGAAGCTGTGAAACTTCAGCACATTTCAGGGGAATTTAAAAATGCATTTTATTGATTTCTTTGGTGTCTGCTGCATGTTAAGGCAACCAGAAAGAAGCTGTATGGTTTCGATCTACACCAGAACAGACCCATCTGTCTGCAACAGAACTACTGCCAGTGAATTTTCCAGCAGTCACTGGAGACATCAAGTGTGGCAAGGTCAGTCTTCCTGCATGGCTAGGCAGATGTACTCACACACACTCACACACAGGTGCTCATTGTTCATTCAGGCTGCTATCAACCTTCACGCCTGGGGCTATGAATCAATTGGAGGGAGAACGAGAGACAAAGTCAGAGAGGGCTCTTTAAAGTAAACAGGGGTGAGCTGTCTCCTTCTTCTGGTCAGATTTATCGGACTGGCGGTCGACCCCACTGTCCCATGCATGAGTGAACCAAGTGATGTGGGTGGGGGGTGGGGGTGGGTTGATTGGAAGTGGAGAGGGTCAGTGACAGCAGTGACTCACGAAAATGATAATTGTCTGGTAGTGGTCAGTTACAGGTCAACCAGAGGGCAGTGCGATGGACAGCAGGCATTTTCAGACCTTTTGGTCTCACTGCAAGACATTGCCATAGACAAGTAGCAAATTATTCTTCACTTAACAGGACATTGATAAACTCCTTTAATTGGAATAAGGATTCACAGTGGCTGCTAGGATGAGAGGGACAGATATGGATTTCAGTTTTTTCTCATTCAAGTTCTAGATGGTTTCTTTACAAGGCCCCTTTAGACCAGGTATTAATGTGTTACCTGTACCTGTATATTACATCTGGATAATGACATTTGACCCTTGCATTGCCTGGTATCAATCAATAAGTGTTGTCTCAATTGCGCCCATATTGTCATTGGATCTCGATATGCAAACCGGTTAGGTTGACTTTGATTTTATTACAAACTGATTTTATTACTGCGGAAATCATTCGCTGAGGGCCATGAGTTTTTGAACAAAATTTCATTGATTCAATTGTTGAGATGTTTCAGTCTGGCTTGAAATGATGAACTGACAGACCAACAGACTGACATCACTGCCATGCCTAAGAGCCATGCTGCAGACATGGCCAAAAACTACAAAGTCAAATCAAAGTCAATAGCCTGGCAAGCCTGTTGACACCCATGTCTCTCTCTTTCTTTATCTTGCTTTTATGCACATTCCAGATGTGATTTCTCCTATGGAACATAATTGAATTCCAGTTACCTGCATCAAAGAGCTTTCACTCCACCCTCTCGAGGCAAGGGCCATGTTTCAGTGACAGGCAAATTGATTTCACGATAGTAGGGGATAATCTCTGTGAGGGAGGGGGTGGACTCTGTGATTAAGTCGGAGACATCGTGAGGGCACCACAATCAAATCAGGCTACGCAGATTCCTATCAGATAATAAGCTAGATACCTAGGTGAGGGTCTGTCTTTTTTCATCTCTATTTATCTCTTTTGTTCGACAATGCCACTCCACACTTCACAGTGGTTTTCTGATTGCTGCATCAACATAAGGACAAGAGGAATGAAAGAGAATCTTCAGTTTTCATAGTAGCTATGACTTAAACAACAAATTGCAGCTGTGTGGTTCAGAGAGCTTATAACACTGCAGATTTTGAATGAGAAACCGGTATGTTGGGTTTCAGGCTATTGGTATTTTTGAAGGAACTATGAGCATTTTTAAAGTTTACAATTTTAGTGAATGTATTCAATTTTATTTTCGTTAGAAAAATATAGTCAATTACACATATTGCTCTTGAGAACGCTGTGTGAAAGCTGAACTGGTTTTGCCAATTGATCAATCTAGTCATCATTAATATCTCCCTTTGGTCTATTGTATCCTTTCAACATTGTATACTGTATAATTAAAACTAAAAAAGGACACAGATATACAGATTTGATGTGAACCTTACCAAACAGGCTGTACTTTGACTTGGAGGTAAAAAAGTGTCTAAAAGTGAAATGTATAAAGTAAAATAATCAAATCAATCTATGTTTGGCTGATGAACTCTTGCCCAAAAAGCCCACACAGATGCACCAAAGTATCTACTGGCCAGATGCAAACATGCAGTACAGACACAGACCCTGTGTTCTTGCACTGTAGCCCTCACCATTATTTACTGCATCCCAGGGACAGGCTGTTTGCCTAACAACTAGACCATGTTAACCCTAAGCCAGTAAATTTTGGATTGTCATTGCTTTTTCTTACCCAGGGTCAGCTCAGCATTCGCCTCTGAATGCAGTGTTGGCAGAAGATTCTCAAGTTCTTTTCATCCTAATTCATCAACTTGAAATTCACAATGAACCATTCAGCACTGCTAAATGATATATGGTGTAGTTTGGATGAAAGGCCCCAGCAAAACAGAAATATCTACAGACCTAATTTGTCTATAATGCTGGTGCAACTAGGGAAACCTGTACAAATTAACTTTAAAAGGTCTTAAAACTAAATGATGACACTTTGACTACTTCAATCTTTACAATTCTATTTCTTAATTTATAATTATAAGAGCTCCAGCTAAATACCTAAAATGAAATGTGTCGATGTCACATAGAAGCTGCTCTGTAATACATCTTGATTTAATGCTTTCTGAGCTCTCAGGTTTGAACTATCATGGGGACACACCATAACAGATGCTTTGCTAATGACCTAAGACTAAAAGCCAGGCAGTAAAATGAGATACATTACAATGCAGCTGTTAGAGTTTCATTTTCATACAGGAGATCCACTTATGGGCAATGTGGTTGGTATGAACCTTCGGTTACATGAAAATCTTTTTCCATTTAGTGTCTGCTTTACTGCCGTGTAAAGTTGGGATAGAGTGAGGAAGAGCAATGTTGGATTTAAATCCAATCTTAATTTTACTCCATGCCTACTAAACATGTGCACAAACAACTATTTGCTAAGGTATTTGCAATATTATTAGAGTGATAAAAGAGTTTTATGTACAGCTGTTCCTGATGCACCCAAATGGTCAAAAATGCTACCACAGGGTTAATCAGCAAAATGAAATGCTTTAATGAAACATTACAGCTAACCTTTTCCTTTTTCATCCATCAGTACATAAAGTATTTTGAATTTCTCCACATAAAAATTGACAGATTTAAATGTGGTACGGCTTGAAGTATCTGTTATGAGGTATCTGTACTGGCCTTCAAACTGTCAAATCCTGTTGTGTAATTTAGAGTGGACCTGTCTTTTGGATTATATTCAGTGCACTGAAGTGGAACAATATAAATGATCAGTATGTGGTTATTGATGATAGTCAGGGGAGAGATAAACTGGGTAAAGATGGTAGCCAGGCAAGACAGAGGGTGCACAAAGTCTTCAGAATTGATTGCTTTTGTACTTTATCTGCATGTGTGTTCTAAGCAGTGAACCAGATTTCCTCTGGCTAGCCCCTGACAGTCGTGTTTGTCAGTCTCTGTTCCCTGCAGATAAGCTCTCTGCCCTCTGCTTCACTGCTAGCTTTGCCCATGGTGCTGCTCATTTGCCAGCAGGAGAGGACAGTGATTTTCCTCAGCAACCCTCTGGTGTAAATGGGCACACCTGTACTAATCTGACATTGGGTGGTAGATAAAAAGCATACATGTTCTGTAAATCATTGCCGGGGGAAAGGAAGCTAAAGCGCAGAAGGGCCCTACTTGCACTTCTGTACTCCTTCGCCCTTCAGGCCTACTGTTCCCAGCCCTGGAGACATCTGATTTACACCCCTGCCACTGGATTGAGGAAAATGGACCTTCAGATACCTTGTGTCAGAACACCCTTTCAAGCGTTGCCACTATCTTATTTATAAGGCTGACGGCGTTCAGCTCCATGGCTGATCATTTTTCCATGCAGGATGTGTCTGTCTTTAGATGTCTGCAGTGGACCTACCAGGGGAGGAGATAGGGTGGGTTCAATTCTCAGACTTAATTCTAGAAACAAAGGAAGGGGCCAGGGGTATATATGCTTCCATTTCAGCTTGAGTCACTATTTAATTATAAGCTGTTTATTGATCAGAGCAAATCCTTATGATTATAATTTTTTTAATTTCCCTTTGCTGCCTCCCTGTCTCATTCTCAAGTGGGATTAGAATAATTACCTGAGCCTGGCATACATTCTTTATGCAGCATGCTAGGTCTGCTACTCCACACCATTGTGCTCAAAAAACTTTTGCCTTTTACTATCTGACACTGCTTTACTGCAATAAGCAAATCCTCTACTCTGCAACACACATTGGACATTCACTTTGACTAAAAAACTGCATGTTTATGTCTTTCATTTCTAATTTGGTCCAGTCTGATATATTCATTTCACTCTATTGCAGGCAGCTTGTGCTTTGTTAGTGAGTGTTGGAGGTCACCCAGGCTTAGTGTTATTACTCAGTGATTGACAGACTGACAAGCCCTCTTGTCTTGACCCCGTTGGCTGCAGGTGAACCCAAATAGCTGGACCATGATGGATGGCAGTTGACAGAAGACTGATAGTGACTGTAGGAAGAGACTGAACTAAGTACTATACTGCTACTGGTCCTGGCTAAACATTTTGGAGGTCATTGCAGAAGTTTGGAGTTTCATAAGCAGGCATCTCTGTCCACTGGTAAAGTTTCATCAAACATGGGTGCAGTCGGCTGTAGCCATTACCTAGAGGTGATAAACTGGAGCGAAATATGAGTGGGAGCAGTTTGAATCTCTATGTTGCCTGGGAAGAGTTTGACAGGGAAAGTGAATGAGTATGACGCTTCACTCCTGACTAAGTGCCCTTCAGCAAGTCACCATATTTTGACCTACAGCTGTGTTGGCCATGTTTTCAGCTTCGAGTCATGAAAGTGTTCATGTGGAGTGTCACTGGAATGCACTTACTTACCTTGGGCGACTAAATAAAAGAAATGCCTCTCTGGCTGTATATCCCTGATCACAGAGCAAGACCTAAATGCCCATGGTGGATCAGGTTTCAGGTCTCATAACTAGTGGTCACTGGCAGTTCTTTGAGTAACTGAAAGATAAGATCAAGATTTCTGTGTGTCCACTCCAAAACTCAGGCCATGAACCCATTCATCAGTTGAAAGGACAAAGACTCATGTCAGAGTGCAGTGTGCACTCCTTGGACCATGTCACCACACCTCTCTCTCTCTCTGGCACACACACACAAACACACACACATGCACACACCTTGGTCAGATGTTAGCGACAGACCGGCCAGTCAGGTAATCAGTCTGGGATGAAGGCATATACTGCTGATATTTTCAACAACATTCTCCAACTTTATTTCTCCAAATGAAAAATAAAGTGGTCATTCAAATACATGAGTGGAAAACTATGTACCAGAGAACACCAACAGTCTGCAGGATTTCAATCTAATCAGAGAATCTCACTGCTGAGTTCTTCCTCTCCACTGGAAGAAGTGCTAATCAGTGGGAGAGTCTTCAGTTGAAATCAATTTGCTGAGTGTTGTTGGCTACCCCTGCTCTAACAGATCAATGTGATGCACTATCATCACAAACATATCTTAACACGTGTGTGCACAAATATCCTTTCTTTCTATAAATCACAGCAATTTTACAAATATGAAAATTGGCCTGAAAGTGACAAACATTAAGGTTATTTAACCACAGGAAAACTGTACTCATATTTTTTTGAAACATTTGGGCTTCTGTCATTTAGTCTGGACTAAATTCATTTATAGATGACAGAAAAATAAATAGGCAAATTATTGCACCCCATCTTGATAGAAAAAAACAGAAATGTAGAAATTTTTGCAAATTTATTACAAAAGAAAAACTGAAATATCACATGGTCATAAGTATTCAGACCCTGTGCTCAGTATTGAGTAGAAGCACCCTTTTGAGCTAGTACAGCCATGAGTCTTCTTGGGAATGATGCAACAAGTTTTTCACACCTGGATTTGGGGATCCTCTGCCATTCTTCCTTGCAGATCCTCTCCAGTTCTGTCAGGTTGGATGGTGAACGTTGGTGGACAGCCATTTTCAGGTCTCTCCAGAGATGCTCAATTGGGTTTAGGTCAGGGCTCTGGCTGGGCCAGTCAAGAACGGTCACAGAGTTGTTCCAAAGCCACTCCTTTGTTATTTTAGCTGTGTGCTTAGGGTCATTGTCCTGTTGAAAGGTGAACCTTCAGCCCAGTCTGAGGTCCTGAGCACTCTGGAAGAGGTTTTCTTCCAGGATATCTCTGTACTTGGCCGCATTCATGTTTCCTTCAATTGCAACCAGTCGTCCTGTCCCTGCTGCTGAAAAACACCCCCACAACATGATGCTCCCACCACCATGTTTCACTGTAGGGATTGTATTGGACAGGGGATGAGCAGTGCCTGGTTTTCTCCACACATACCACTTAGAATTAACGCCAAAAAGTTCAATCTTGGTCTCATCAGACCAGAGAATCTTATTTCTCATAGTCTGGGAGTCCTTCATGTGTCTTTTGGCAAACTCTATGTGGGCTTTCATGTGTCTTGCACTGAGGAGAAGCTTCCGTCGGGCCACTCTGCCATAAAGCTCCGACTGGTGGAGGGCTGCAGTGATAGTTGACTTTGTGGAACTTTCTCCCATCTCCCTACTGCATCTCTGGAGCTCAGCCACAGTGATCTTTGGGTTCTTCTTTACCTCTCTCACCAAGGCTCTTCTCCCACGATTGCTCAGTTTGGCTGGACGGCCAGGTCTAGGAAGAGTTCTGGTCATTCCAAACTTTTTCCATTTGAGGATTATGGGGGCCACTGTGCTCTTAGGAACCTTGAGTGCTGCAGAAATTCTTTTGTAACCTTGGCCAGATCTGTGCCTTGCCACAATTCTGTCTCTGAGCTCCTTGGGCAGTTCCTTCGACCTCATGATTCTCATTTGCTCTGACATGCACTGTGAGCTGTAAGGTCTTATATAGACAGGTGTGTGCCTTTCCTAATCAAGTCCAATCAATTTAATTAAACACAGCTGGACTCCAGTGAAGGAGCAGAACCATCTCAAGGAGGATCAGAAGAAATGGACAGCATGTGAGTTAAATATGAGTGTCACTGCAAAGGGTCTGAATACTTATGACCATGTGATATTTCAGTTTTTCTTTTTTAATAAATTTGCAAAAATTTCTACATTTCAGTTTTTTTCTGTCAAGATGGGGTGCTGAGTGTACATTAATGAGAAATAAAATGAACTTTTTTGATTTTGGCAAATGGCTGCAATGACACAAAGAATGAAAAATTTAAAGGGGTCTGAATACTTTCCGTACCCACTGTAAATATATAGCCGAATGTCCAGTAAAGCTGTTCTCAATTCTGTTTTTTCTGTTACTCCGATACATGTAACGTTGCTTCAGTATTTTGTCAGGAAAATTGTACTTCTCAAAGTTGATGTGCACAATTGTCATACTCATTTACATCTGTGATGAAGATAACGATGATAAACCAGTACTTTTACTTGTCTGTTTAATTTTTTTTAGTTTAATAATTTTGTCAATCAGGCAGTCCAAAGTTGTAAACAAATGTCATGCACAAATCAACTGTTCTCTCATTGGTCAGAAATCAGAAGGAGGAAAGATTTACCCGGGAATCCATTCAGACAATTTCAGAAGGTGGTGGTAATGCACCATATGTTGTTTGCCAACCACCACATAAATAATAATAATAGTGATCATGATAAGTTGTTTACTTGGGAAAAACAAACGTGGAGGATCAGCAATTTGTGTGGCTAGTTTGTTTGGTTGTATTTCTATGCGATACAGGCAGAACTGCTGAAGCATGGGGGTTCCCTTGTTGTGTACAAGCTCACAGAACTGTTCAACGAAAGCAGTTACACAAACTGGCAAGGCATAACCCTGCTGTCGGTGCCAGGGAAGGCATTCTGCTCAGTCGTCCTTCGCAGACTGCAAGCCTTTGCAGACCAATGTCTTTGTGATGAACAGGCAGGTTTTCGATTTGGACAATCAGATTTAAGTAGGTTTGCCCTAGGATGGCAAGCATCAAATATTTGCCCTTCAAACCATCATCGGTCAACTTCAGTAACTTCAAGAAGGCTTTTGAAAGCATCCATTGCAAGTCTCTGTGGAAGATCCCCCACAGTGGTTCATTGCAACCTTCCAATCCCTGTATCACCAATCCAGCTGCTGTGTCAAGACGGGCATGGGCCACACCAAATTTTGTCTGGCATCAGGCAGGGGTGCATACTGTCCCCCTTCCTGTTCTAATGGCCCTTGACTTTGCCACGAGAAAAGCCCTAGCTGGACCTAACACAGAAATCAGCTTGGAGGGATATGATCACCTCATTGACCTCGACTTTGTAAACAACATCGCCCTGTTGGTTGAGGACGGCCATGCCCTGCAGGCCTCAACATCAAGCCTGCAGCATGAAGTAGGAAAAACTAGACTATGTATCAGAGCAGAGAAGTCGAAGGTCATGCATGTTGGTGTGCAGCCTGCTGTGCCTAAGATCAAATTGGATGGAGAGGATCTTGGAACAGGTCACATATCTGGACAGCATCATTAGACAAGATGGAGATACAGAAGACAACTCTAAGCACCAACTGCATCTGCAATCTTTCAACAAATGTAAAACACCTGGGCCTCAAGAATCTACCAGAAGATCAAACTCTGCCTGTCCGCACCCATCATCCTCCCAACAGCAACCTATGCCTGTGAGAGGTGGAAGATGTTGGCCAGTACCACTCGCAGAGTCAACGCCTTTCATCAGCGTTGTGGGCGATGTATCCTGTGGATCCGGTACTTCGACCACATTACCAATGAGGAAGTGCTCCAATGCAGTCATATACTCTGCCTCCACATCCTTATAGCCTGCTGTCATCTCCGATTCGATGGACATGTCATCCGAGCACCTGACTAGACGGATGATGTCATGGGTTCACCCTGGTGGCCAACTTTGCAATGGCCGTCCAAGACTGACATGGTGCCGGACCTTCATCAGGGATCTAAAGACCCTCACCATCTCATAGAACAAAGCCGAAGATCTTGCACACGATCACTCGATGGCAAGCCCTCATCGCCCGATATGCTCCCTAGCATGGATGGAAAAGAAGAAGAAAAATCACACACTGTCAGGTGTCTGATTGATCCTAGGTACATTTTGCAGCCCATTGTGCAGAACAAGTCCATAGTCCCACTAGAGTTCATGAAGAAATATTTTCAGAGGAATGAAGAACCAGGAGCCCTGCACCAGATGGTCTAACCCCTAAAGAGCCCAAATCTGGGCATTGTGGAGTCAGTCTGAGATCATATGGACAACACTGGGACAGCCTGAATCTACAGTCTCAGTTTCCTTTAATATTAATTTCACTATTTGCTGTTTCTTATTTTGATTCTTGCTTATGTATTTTTAACTTGTCTTTTATTTCTGTAAAGCACTTTAAATTACTCTGTGTATGAATTGTGCTATATAAATAAACTTGCCTTGCCTTACATAACAACTGCAGCACCTTCTCCAAGGTACTGCAAAGTACCAGAATATCCTGGCCAGACTCACTCTTTTTTATTCTATGCAAAGAAGTAGTCTGGAATCTCTTCAACTGAGATCTTTTTCCAAGGGGCGCAGATTTAAACAACCAAGGCTTGTTTAAATCTGATTGGACGACTGGATCATAAAGCCCCAATGCAGATAAACAGCATTGGTTGGCCTGGCATTTTTGAAGCCAGAGGAAAAGACTCTATGACAAGGATTCCAGACCCACACAATTCAAACCAAAGAGAACTGCTGCTGGTTTAAGGGCAAAGGGGAGTGCTGCAAATACTGTTTAGATTTAGGCTTTGTTTCATTCACTGCATTTGGTATAAAGGTAATTTATAAACCCCCCCTCAGCCAGGTCATCTTTAAGACTGACTATATACTGTTCGAAATGGAGAAACCATCAGCCACCTCCTGTATAAGGATGACGTCAAGTTCTACACCAGGAGTGTGAGAGACATTGACTCACTGATCCACACCACCAGGATATACAGCAACGACATTGGAATGTCATTCAGATTGGATAAGTGTGGTCGGATGATAAAGAGAGGGAAGGTTGTCAGGACTGAAGGAGTTGAACTGCTAGAAGGCAGCACAGCAGACTTTAAGGACAGCTACAAGTACCTTGGAATCCCGAAGGCAAATGGGAACCACAAAGAAGCCAGAAGGAAAGCAGCCACAGCCAAATACCTACAGAAAGTAAGGAAAGTCCTAAGAAGCCTGCTAAATTGGGAGAACAAAGTCCAAGCTATCAACACCTATGCCCTGCCGGTCATCAGATACCCAGGTGGCATAATAAGCTGGCCTAAATAGGAGATAAAGGCCACTGATGTCAAGGAAGCTCCTCACAATGCATGGAGGGTTTCACCCCCAAAAAACATAGCTCTGTAATATGGAGATATTTCAGGTATAAGGCTTTAGATGAGGAACAAACCAACCCCAACTGTAAAGCTTGTCATAAGCAAATATGTATGGAAGTATGGAAGCACGTGTAACCTATCCCACAATCTGCAGCAGCACCACAAAGTACCCTAGGATGAGAGTGTAAAACTACGAGCAGCTGCAGCATCCCAACATGCCTTGTAGGATTAACAGTGCCTGACAATAAGAAAAGCTGTAAGTGGATAGACATTAGTGGCGGCCTACTACATCGCCAAAGATATGGTCCATATTGCAACTGTAGACCACGATGGATTAAAAAACCTACTTAAAACTGTTGACCCCTGGTACCAGTTACCTAGTTGCAGCTACTTTTCCAGGGAAGCTCCACTGGACATGTACACTTACAGTTCGGCAGAACTCATCCGACCGTCTTGCACACATCATGCATTTCGGGCCCACCACAGACATGTGGTTAAGTTGCACTTGAGAACCGTATATGTGTGTGAAGATTTATATTATGGAGGAATGGAAGATAAGAGCTGCTTGTCTTCAGAGCAGCTACAGTATTTCCCGCAAGCTCATACAGCGGAGCACATAGCTGAAGCCCTACAGGACACCCTCATTTGATTATAGTTATTAAATAAAATCGTTTATAACATTATATGCATGAGCTTGAGTTAAAACTAAACTTTTAGCCTATTTCACATAAAATACAGATATATGGGATATATATATATCGTATCACCTGTCAACCTTAAAATACCAGGATATGACTTTTGGTCCAAAATCCCCAGCCCTAATCTGGAACAATGCAATCAGTGATGCCATCAAACACTGTTCTGTATTAACAAGGCAGCACATCATCAAAACTCTCAGCATCAGCATCAGGTCTTGCAACACTGATAAAAGATTGTCATACAAAATTTTGTTTTACAAATGAATTCTTTTGTTGTTCTTGCTTGCCAATCACAAGCACCATGCAATTTATGTTACTGTTGTGCTCACCAATCAGAGGAGGACCCAAGGCATCTGCATGTAGACCCTTCACTAACTAAATGAAATTATGTGGGGAAATGGCTACAATGGAACTGCCAGAGTTAGTTCCAAAGCATTATCAGCACTTGAAAAAGTACCAGAAACAGCAATACAAGGAGTGGATGGCCAAAACGTCTCAGGAAAGTGTTAGTACGATGACAGCAATTCTTAGTATGAACTACAACTAAAAAGTCATACATTCCAGTTAAATTAAGGGCCAAGTCTGTCTGAGTTTGTCAGAGGATTTTTATGTTTCTCGTCTAGCTTCTGATGTCCCCAGACATCTCTAGCTTGCATTTTGTTTTCCAACTAAATAGTTTAGTGTAGTTGATAATAGTTTAACAAGGTTTTTGGACCATTTGCTTCTGTTTTTCTAGATGTTGATTTGATTCTGTTTTGTGCAGAAGTTTGTATCATACAGAATATGGCTGTATTAAACTGCAACACAGTTAGTGATATGATAGCTTCACTCCATTTCATCAAAGCTGAGCATTTACGTGATAGCTTGGTTTTGAAGTTCACCAAATTGAACTTCATCCCGGCCATTCCATTGGAATCAAGTGATTTTTCATGCCAACTCTGTTAAACCCACATGAAAATGTTGTTCTTGGGTCAATAGTGTCCATATTCTAAAGGGAGTTTCACATATTTCAAATACACAACTAAATATTTATAGAAGAAAGGAACTAATGTAGTGATTTACTCTCCCCTGTTAACTCTGCTGACTTCACCTTCTCCTCCCATCCCCTTCCAAAACCTCCAAAGCTTGTCAGTCTGTGCCATTTAATGGGGTGAAGTTAAATAAACAGTTCAGAGGGCCTGTCATGTTTGTGTGAAAGCCTGGAATGACATTTGAGAGTAAGCTGCCAGACACCTGGAAAATTCTGAAAATACGTCCTGGCACAGCCGATAAAAATAGCAAAGTGGGACCAAGGAATCACACAGCTGGTGCAGAAAATCATGTACCAATAAGAAAATATTCTCTGGGCATTAATACACAACTGTGGCACTAACAGGTTATGTCACAGTGATTGGAAATGTTTTCACCTTTGACTCCAAGTTTATCATCTCAGTTCATTAGACAACATGACAGCTTGGTTTGGAAATCTCAGCAATGGGCATGAGTGCAGCCATGCTTTCTGCTTAGATCTGACTGTGTGTCAGTGACTGGATGCTGGCAGACAGTTCTACTGCCCATTCTCCATAGAGCTCCCTCAACGTGTTAGGCTTTGGGAATCAATTAAATCAAAATTAGATCCCATCTTTTTTGTCCCTACAGTGAAATCAAATTTATAGACACTATTTTAACAATTGTAAGAACTTGGAGCTCAATCTCAAGACTTTTTTTGGTGTCTTAGGGTGTATTCACACCTGTGGTGTGTTTGGTTTCTTCCGAATCAGGGGACTAAAAAGCTTTATATGTACATATATGTACTCTAAATACACTTTCTTGCATAATTGCATGTTAAATTTCAAAATTAAAAACAGTACGTTAGCTGTGGTTTGCTAATTAGCCATGTGGTTGCATTGATGTATGTAAATTTAACTTTAGGTTTAATATCAACATACAATGAATTTGTTGTATGTTTGCTGTTGATGGGCCCACAGCAGTGAGTAAGAAATGGCAAAGGAGATACTGCAGCACCTTTCAGCTTCCACTGGGCATTTACCATTAAGGCTTTTTAGTTCAGACTGAAATTTCTGTATTTAGGTAAAGTTAGATGTTATGTAGCTGGAGAACATTATTACATCTTTAATGAAGTAAAAGGAAGTGTTTGACTTTTTGAAACAATATTGCTTTGCAAGGCAGTGGCAACAATAGTCATCTAGGCCAATGCAGTACAATCAAAGTATATCAGGCCTGATTGCAAATCAGCACTTATGTCTGGCACCACAATTGTGCTGAGCCTCAAACATTGCATTGTAGGTACTGTCATACTCATTCTGTATGCAGGCTGGTTGGTCAGCCAAGGAGTTTTTCTTGTCTGTGTCATGTAAGCTGACTACTTGCTTATTTTTCCAGCTTCTGCACAGAGATAATAAAGGTAACGAGTGAGAGCCAGACAACCTCTATTAATCAGAACAAACACTGGGCTTCCCCAGGCACAGACAGGTTCCCTATATGTGTATTTATACATCTGTGCATGCAATCTAGTCCATGTATAGTGTTAATATATCTATTCTTGTCAGTGTATATGTTAAGTGTGTGTGTCCTTCTTTAATGCTCCACAGTTCTCCTTTTCTCTACCCCCTTAAAAGGATACAATAACCAAAATCAATTCATCAAAGTCATAAAACAGGGTTTTATTGCACCAGCATGGGTGTGGTAGTCCATGCGTGTATATAGTCTGTGTTTGGTTTTGTGGAGGCCAATTTTGCAGGTACTTAGCGTGCGTGTGTGTGCATGGGTGTGTGTTGGGACATAATTATGCAGATGACAGATATGCACACACTTGTTAGTTCACTTGCCTGCACTTGTGCATTAAGGTGACTGTAAGCTGTACTTGCATGTGCTCATGTTTGTGTGTGTCACATGTATGCATATGCTCCTCTGTATGTGTGTGCCTGTTTGTCAGTAACAGATGGGATGATAAAAAGCCAAAAAAGCAGCAATAACTACCAATAAACATTGCAGGCTGTTTATTCTGTATAGGATTGGAAGGTTTGAACATATAGTGTATTATAAAATGCTCATCTTAATAAGCCAACTCTGGCTTCACATCTTTGAGTTTTTAATGATCAAGAAGTTTGGAAAGCATGAGCTTATTAGGGTTGATTTGTAAAAACCATGTCCAAAAGAACAACTTCCCAGGAATCAAGGCAGCCTTAGTTGTAGTTTGACAAGTATCCTATATTATTAAGTGGATCTTGAAAGAGTTTCACTGCACTACATAATATGCACAGTATGCACATAACAAAAGCTAAAGTTTTATGACTTTTTTTTTCTGCCAACACCAACAGTGTCAGAGCTGTTGATGCCAGAATGGCTTTTGAACAGTTGTTCTCTAATGTGAAAATTCAGATAGTTTTGATCAGGGAGGCAATAACACACACTCATGTCTGATGCTACAACCAGAAGCTGCTGAGCTTAGTTTAGCACACATGGTTCAAAGTTCACAATATGAATATACCAGTGCCTCTAAAGCTCATTAGTTAACAAACTAAGCTGACTGGTCTTGGCAAGAAAGTAAATAAAATGTCAGCTTCCAGTTTCTTTTTCTAAATGACTACATTGACCAATAACAGGAGAACTCAGTTTCTCAGTAAATACAGTATGTTAAATGTTCATGTGATTTTTGTAGTTCTTGCACTGCTAAATGTGCTACCGGAAGTAGTGCTAGCATCTCATGGGTAGGCAATGGGTGGTAAAAAATTTTAGATGAGCAAGGTTTGGCAACAATTATTGCTTTTATTGGTTATTGGTTACTGGTTATTGCTTTTTTCAGCATCAGTTTTAACTGACTCCAAGAGTACTATGGAGTTTTTTGCAGTGTGCAAGAGGAGCTGTTCTGCAGTGCCCTGTGTGGTAACTGTCTGACCACTTTGGGAGTTCAGGCTCATATTTATGCAGATATATAAAACATTCCTCTGTGCAACACTATTGACAGTTTAATCTACGCACAATGAGAGCAGCGACTCATAGTGTTTATCTGTGAAGACAAGTGACATCACTACTCATAAAAGAATACCCCCTGCGGAGTGATAACACTCACTCATGGAGATAAAAAACACACAGAGGACAGCATGGAAAACAAACTGGAGACAGATGTGCAGAGACGCGCTCATATTCTCATAAAGAAATAACTGTTTGTGTCACATGGGTGCACTGAAACAGCCAACACATGCATGTATTGAGCTCTACTGATTTATAGACAGAACAGTGCCAGGCAGTACAGGGACTTCTGAATGAAACATTAGTCAAAGGAAGCAACTCCTCTGACTCCTACACACAATGGCAACTTCCTTCAGCGAAGATCCCTCTGTCAGCAGGCTAGTTCTCATCAGCTATCCAAGAACAAGGGCCTTCTCTCTGTAGTCGAAAGGGACACTAGTCTTCCATCCCACCCCAGGTCCAATCTTTTGGTTCACTGGATCCTTTTGCTGAGTGATAGGGGTGAGGGCTGAGTAACTGAGCCTCTCATTAAGCATCAAATCAGAATGACTTCCTGTTCTCCTTACTATTCATTTTAACATTGACACTGCATCCTGCTATCCATCTATGTTAGAGGTTGACTAATACGGGTTATTCTATAGCCCATACAGATTTTTAGAAATCTGGGCAGCTGGTGGCTTATGCTGCTTTTTTTTTTTTTTTTTGCCCTTTAACTGGAAATTCATATTTTCTGTCTAAAAAGTCAAGGACAATTCTAGGATCAGACTTTTAGCTCCTAAGGGAAATGTCACATTTATTTGCTGCCTTATGCCCAGTGGGCTCTCTGCTAACTCCATCTTGCTCTCTCGACCTCTAATAAGACATATAAAATGATCCATATTGATTTATAACATTATTCTAATTGAATATTGGGTTGCTATGGATAATGCAGTCAGGTAATGTCATTGACCTTACTCACTCATCTGAACCTGGCTGTTTTAATTGTAAATGGAAGAAAAATTTGCTCAATGCTTTTAGCTTAAGTACATTTAATGTAAACTGAACTTTTATTTCTTAATGAAGAAGAATTTTTGCCATGCTTTATAGTACTGCTCATTATATCTAATTTATCTCCCCTTAAAATAATAAACTGCATCAGTTTTATTAGCTCATTACCTGGCAAGTGTGCAGCTAATGTTGTTTGACAATATTCGCACCATGGAGCAATAGCCAGACATTTTCTAAGTCACAGTAATGACCAGTTTAACCCAATATTCACAGTCAGAACAGTCAGCAAGTGTTTTTCTTAATGAGATTAAATAAGATAAGGTGAGATACACTTTATTAATCACCAAAGGGAAATTCAGGTAGTCTTGTAGTGTAAGTAATTACTAAGTTCTAAGCAACAAATGTAGTCTGTAACAGTCCAGTTCATGTTAATTAGTCATCTCCTATTGTCTAAGGTGTTGTAGAGCCTGATATCAGTGGGGATGAAGAAGCTCCTGATGGTTCAGTCCTGCAGCTCAGTGAGCTGAGTCGTCCACTGCAGCTGCTTCTCTGCTCCATCAGGATGTTGTGAAGGGGATGATCAGTGTATTCCAGGATGGACTCTACCTTTTGATGGACTCTTTGTCTGCATCTCTCCACCACAGCCGCCAGTGAGTCCAGCCTCGTTCCAGTCACTGAACCAGCTTCGTCCACCGGTTTGTCCAGCTGCCTTGCATTATTCTGCTTAATGCTCAATGAAGGGGCTTAGACATTTGAAAATCCACTATTTCCTTTGTCTTAGAGGTGTTAAGTAGGAGGCAGTGACTCCAGTCACTAATGGTTTTTCTTAGGCCACTGCACTCCTTTTCCTGTCCATTCCTGATACATGCAACAATCACAGTACCATCAGAATACATCTGAATGTAGTAACATTCAGAATTGTATGTAAAGTTTGCTGTTTACAGTGTGTACAGAAATGGAGCTAAAACATTCCCCTGTGGAGCACTTGTGCTGCTCAAAACTGCATCAGAGATGCAGTTCCCCAGCCTGACGGACTGTGGCCTTTCTCTCAGGTAATCCATGATCCAGGAAACAAAAGAGGGGTACGCCCATATCCCCATGAACCTGTATCTAAGTATAATTGTTTAGATGGTATTGAATGCACTTAAAAAGTCAAAGAACATGATTTCCAGGTTCTTCCAGATGAGAGGAGGTATAGTGAAGCATGTACAAGACAGCATCATCCACATCAATGTGTTATTTTTAAGCAAACTGCAGGGGATATATTTGTGTTTGACATCAAGTCACATTAGAATCATCCTCTCCAAGACCTTTATAATATGTATGTGAGAAGCATGTACTCATAATGTTAACATTTTAGCTTGTAGTTTAAACCTCCACCGTGAAAGCTAAAGCTATCTACCCTTTTACATTACTCTTACATGTGTGGCTGATTAAAAGACACGTTTGTAAAATTAAGAGGTGTAATGATTAATCATTATTAATTTTAAAGGTGCTCATAATTAAGTATATACATGGCTTTAAAAGATACACATTTTTGCTGTTTTCTCCTAAAACCATCTTCTTTTCATTCTTCCAAAAGTTGGTTAACCTCCACTTGTCCACATCCACTGAGGTCTGATAGAAAGGCAGTTTGTTTGACGCAATGGACAATGCCACATGTGTTCCACAATAACAACGCTGGGATACATGTGGATGCTCTTGCTGATTAATTGGCTTAGTATGCTCAGGCATTGGTTGATTATGTTAAAAATAGAACTAATTGGCATGATTAATAAGACAACCAATTAAGTGGTCAACCGCTAATCTATGTATCATAAAAAAAAAAAAACAAGGGTTTGACTATTGTCCAAATGCTTAATCTCTCCATATTTCATTTGCTGTAGTAGTGGTCCAAATTATTATTGTATGTTTGAGAGTTGCAATTTCTCCAAAGAATCAAACTCATGGTGTAATGAATCATAATTTATGTAGTGTGGCAAGAAGGCTGCACCACTTTTATATTGCCATATCCAGCATTAAACCGCCTTGCTTGAGCACCTTGTGGTAGCTGGTTGCGGACTGGAAATGTTATTGCCAATGCTTGGTGCCCCTCTCCCCTGTTGTCTTGGTTTCAGACCCACTGGTAAAGAGAAGCTGCTATTTGGATAGAGATTTGCTGGGAAGAATGAATTTTATTTTTTCCCCAGGTCTCCCAGTTCTCTTTCTTCTCATTAGGAAACCACAGGGCAGGATTGCACATCTTCCTTTCTGTGGGTAACATGCATTGTGCTAAATGGAACATTCTCACTCATATATTTTCTCCATTTGTCCACTTTAATTTAGCAAAGGCAGTAAGAGCTAAGTAATGACCTTAATCTCCCTGTTTGGTACCCATGGTCTCTGCAGACTCACTGGGACAGCTGTGCTTTGACTTTCAATGAATTCACAAGTTTTTCACTCTGGACCATATCAGTATATGGTTTGATCTTGTTAAGTATACACTAACTTTGTATGGCTCACTTTGGTCAGGTAGTTTGTGTAATACATTTCTAAATGTTGGTTCTTCTTTTCCTCACAGGATTCTGATATGACAAATTACACAGACTTAGTCTTCAGTAGCACGAAGGAATTGCATGGAAACATGTTTTTAGTACCATAAAGGATTAAATGGAAACTGGTATTCTCTGCTACAAAGGAATGAAATTAATATTTCATATTCAATCTTGGAGTGCCTTAGGCCTTCCTCTGTACAATAAAACATTCAGCTGACTCTCCTTTTCACTGACAGAACAGAAACAGTCCATTTCATCCTTACAGCTAGACATTGTACAACATAAGCTTTGCCACTTCAATCCCTGCTCATTTTGGTATGATGCATTTATTTCTCATGAAATGAATGTATTATATGTACATATTCAAGTGGACAGGTGCAAAAAAAAACTGGTACTTTGAATCAGGCACTCACAATGTGTCACAAAATGTAAGACCGGTATAGCAAAGATGTGGCTACCTAAAGGCTCTTTTGAGTAGTTGAAACTCTATCAAATAGGGGTTAGACTAATATTACATACAAGCCATCACTTGACAGCTAGATGTTGAGCAGTATTCCATTAAATAAGCTGCCCATAAACATTGCAAATGCTATGAACAAACAGAAGTTTGTCAGAAGCATCACCATCCAACTAAGCACTTAGAGGGCAAGAACATACTGTCTCAAACACCAGCAATTAGACCCTTCTCCTGGAGCAACAAATAAACTGTCTCAGACTGATGATTCTTCATATTGGCTTCAGATAAACTTTTAATTGCATTTTCACATCTGAGGTATGTTATTTCCTAGTCGTCAATTTGAACAGGAGGAATTAGGACTGGGAGCTAAAATGATAAAATGAATTAAAAATAATTATTGCTTTGTAACATGCTGAACCAATCATGTGGCTGGAAGAGAGTTACAGCACATCAGTTAGGTTGACACACACAGCACAAAACGTGGAGGAGCAGCCAGCAGCAGCTCACATGCTGATGTTTGGGCTGCTGTCGCTGTGTAAGACAGTAGGTCAGGAGTGGGGCCTGATTAAAGAGAAGATGAACAGAACAGAAAATGAACAGAAAACAACGCGAGCGTCAGCATCAATGATGAAAACACCCAAACAGACACAACCCGGGGCTCAAAAGACGAGAGCATTGGTCTGAGGACTTTAGTGGTTTCAGATATTTAAAGTCCCACAAGAAGCAGAGTAGCATGCACTGCAAAACATAGACATATATTTGACAACAATATACGCATGTTCCACTAAAAACAGGTAGAACCAGTAACCTTTTTTACCACCTAAAGCAGTGCCATCCTCTAGAGCATTCTCTATTTTATTTATTAGAAATACAGTTGTATCATGTATCATGTTTGCCATGTTCAATTTTTAAAAGAAAATACATTTGCAATCAGAATTAACCTTTATAACTGTAACTTTAAGGTTGCCTAAAATAGTTCTTTGGTTTATATCGTGATATACGGAATATTGGTATTGACTGATATGAAAAAAATTATCATGATAAGATTTCTCTTTCTCAATGAAGCCTAACAAGAATGATCACAAGAAATATAAAAAAAATCACTGCTGATATAGGCAGCTAATTATTGTATAAATACAGGCTTGAAAAAAAAAATTGTGAGCTGCTTTTTTTAATCGTATCATCAGGTGGGTTGTTGTTCAGAATGTTCAGAATGTCCAACCCGGTAGCAGAGCTTACTCTTAGTACAGACCTGCCCACTCCTTTTGATATCAAAGGACGTTGGTACTATTTCTCACCCTAAAGTACGCAAAAGGTTGGTGATGCCTTTTGAGATCAGACCCATTCCATTAGAGAGTTTGAGTTCTGAGTTTGAGTTCTGAGTTTGTGGAAAGTGGAGATTATAAATTGAATTAAGCTTACATTAGCATATTGTTCACATGCACTTGCAAGCTAGCTTGCTTGTTCACTTGTCAGTTGAATAAATTATATAGTAATTATATTATATCTGTCTCAGATGGCTATATGTGACTTTTCATGGAATTGATAATATTTCTTATTGCATCTGAGGCCGTAACTAATCTAATGAATTTGCTGGGGTCCTCGGCTGAAAAAAAAAGGCGACGGCATGTGCAAAAGAAATTCTTTGAGATTTACCTCTATCTCTAGACTTTATCTCCATACATTCTGCACACTCTGCATTACATGCATTTTCACATTGTTGGTTTGAAAACACACCAAATTCACAGAACTACCCTGATATGCAAAGATTTTCTTCAAGGTTGGCAGGTATGTAAGTTGTGACCTCAATAAGACACAAACACAAGAATATCAACAAAGTAAAGTAGTTTGCTTTTTAATTTACCTAATTTACTCACATTTTCTTACTAGACACTAGAGGTCATGTAGATGATTTGCATGCAGCCTACTGGGTTTGTTAAGTATTAAACTAGATGTGACCCCCAAAAATGCTCCTGATCATCAGTTTGCTGGACTGAGTGCCCATGGCCATCAGCTGCTAATGAGCCTCATCATTTTACAGTCGGCCTTCATCTCGGTTACATTTAGCATATTGCTGTGACCCAGGATCTGCCAGCAGGTGACTGCTTTACTCATTCTATTCATCTGTTACTATAAGAAGCAGTGCCAGTGTAATAAGAGAGAATAGGCAGCAATGTACTTTTCTAACTCTGCTTCGATGCTAATAGATATCATATTGGAGAGAGGAAATGGGCTTGTAATGAACATCTGTCCCTGTTGGCTGGTGAGAAGATGGGGAAGGGGTGGCCCTCATCTACCCAGGGAGGAGTTAGGGTAATGAGTCCAGCTGGTGGTGACAGGTTTTTGGGTAGGGGGGAACTGGGTGTGTTGGCTCGGTCTTGTGGAGAGGCTGATACAAGCTTAAGTCTAGCCAATGATCACACTGAGGACTTACATCTTGCATCACACTGTGCTGCTTTCACTTCAGAATTGGGGAAGGGGGGAGGGTTGTGGCTGATTTACACCACACATAACAGCTTCCAAGTTGTAAGCACAGCACACACATTTTTATTTTTATGAATCTTTGAAACCTTAAATTACTAATGTAGTGAACATAAATATGTTTATAATGTCTGGGCTATTAATCATTAATATCATAAACTATTTTCATCTTTTCAGGGTGTCAGATCCCTTGATGGCGGATCGACCAGTCGGTTAATAAGCAATAAAGCATATCAGTCTTTAATCTGAGTAGGAGTTCTCTGATTCATATATCTATTTTATAGATTTATTCAAAATTGATTTATTTAAAAATTGAACAAGGAATGTGGATGAATTAACGAATTAAAACATCTTAAAATGCTATATAAACAGTAGCTGATTTTGCAGAGATTTTGAAATCCGACAGTGTGGTGTCCATTTGTTTGGTATTCGCAATTAACCTGAAAAAAATTGGGGTCAGCAAGAGAGAAAATTACTGCACCTTTTTGAATTCACTTTAGCAAATCAGGTGCTCTATGAGGCCGGGGGAGAGAGAGGTTAGATGTTGAAACAGTGACTCCAATCAGTTAAAGGAAGAATCTATGGGCAGCAGGAGAAAGTGTGATGAAAAGTTGTCAAAGTGCTGCTGTAAAATTACCTTTCACTGCTCTAAGGTCTGGGAGAAAATTATGTGCATCAGAAAAATACTGAAGCAGAGATGAAAAATGTATTAACTTTTTTGACCTGTGGCAAGTTTCCCTCAGAGTAGCAGTTAGAGAGGTAGTGACACTTGAAGGCATCATGTAGGGGTTTTTAGCAGTAGTGGGGCAAAGTTGATGAATGGGTCCCTGTTTGTGTTTGTACTCCAGCAGCATGAACACTGCAATATGTGTGACAATACACTTTTCTGCTTATTGCAGAAGCCAGTAATGCATACCTAACCCTTTTAATTTCAGGGTTATTTACCATAATCTATAGGAGATGAAAGAGGTTGAGAGTAGATTGAAATGGTAGGCTTGTCTAGGCTGCCTTTAGTTAGTACTGACTGTTCACATGAACATGAATACACGTTACAAGCAGCTCTTCATTTTGGCTTTTTGAGATGGAGAGGGTCAAAAGCAGCCAAAGCAGACACATTTGATTCAGATCAGGTGTTCCTCCATCTGGACATGTTGACATCTAATGCTAGTGTGTTTTAGCAACAGAGACCTAGAACGGTCATGATTTTAATTAGTAGTGAAACAGTAGCATTTTATATTTGGAGTAATTCATGTGCTCTGTGTGATGTTAGGCTTAACCATAGCATTCTTCTGGAATGCTAGATTCACTTCAGCTATGCTTGCATTGGACTGGAGACAGCCTTTTATACAGTTTGTCATAACCAGGCACCAGTAGTTCATGTTGTGGTTTCAGGAACTGGCATACAAGAGGGTAAAGAGCAGTAGGGAATGACTTATGGTATCAATTTGTTTTGAGTCTCAGTAGATCCTCTAATACTAAAAGGAAGTATGGTAGATTTTCATTTTAAAAACTGTATTTAGTGAGGAAAAGCTTAGTCCTTTAATGAAACACCAAATTTTTCATGTTTGTACTCAAAATAACTCTTCATTTCTATTCAAGTGGGTGAATGAATTTTCCACAGTCTTCAGTGTTTTTTTAAGTCTGAAGTGTTCTGAATGGTTTCATTTTGGAGACGAGAGGCCTGCTCAATCTGTTTCTTTAAATGTTTTTTTGCCCACAATATGAATATACAGGAAGATTTTTTTTAAAAAAAATCAGTGTGAGGCAGCTTATAGGGATCCCATCTCCTTTTACATGATTTTAATCTTTCTCAGTTGCCAAGGGAGGTGTGTGAGTGTGCGTGGGGGGTGGGGGATAGGTTGCCAGAACTGCTGTTTAAATCTCAGAATGACACATAAACTGAGCAACATATCTGAAAAGAACCAGTGTTTCTGCAGGAGATGACAACCCATTGAGCACATGTCCTGGCACTGTCAATCCGAGGACTGACAGCACTGATGTCTGGCACTGCAGTGTCTGTGTAGGGAGGAATTGGCATGATACAAATGAAACTGTGGGAGGAACAATAAGGAATGAACCGTCTGTCTAATTGTCAAATAGACCAAGTAACAATGAACTGAGTTTCAGCACTATAATCAGTGATTAAAATATATGTAAATATTTAGTTCTGTAACTGCGTAACACAAAACTGTAAAATAGTACGCTTGAGTTGGAAGCATTTTGAAATCAACTTACTCAGAAGTTAATGAAGTGGATGCTTTACTAATGTTTAGTCTTTAGTTCAGAAGGTTAACATTAAACACATTAGACATTAACTAATTTAACTATTATATTTCTAATGGGTCAAGCAAAAGCTGAATTTTTACTAGCTTTACCTGCAACAAGCTTTTTTCCAAAATGCTTCCAAAGACACAAAATGTCCTTTCATAGAGGGACTACAGAAAATGCTACTGGATAATGGTTCAGTGATCAACAGGGGAATTTCACTAATAGATTTTTTTAGAACAAGGAACTTCTCTGGGGTTGGATGGCCAGACATCTTTGTACTGTGTCAAAGAATGGTGTTAAATAATAAATGATAAATAAATAATGTGAGGAAATGTAAACGTGACGTGCTGTTTGGCCGCCATCATGTATTGCAGCGTTGACTAATTCGGCTGTATTACTGTATCCACGTGATAAACAGTTGAGCCGCGACTACCAATATCAAATGAATGAATGTCACAAATATCATTTGCAGCACAGTTCAGCAAGAGGTAGTGGAGCTTGAATTCATGCTAACTAACTCAGCGCTAACTCCCCCGTTGAAGTCATTTTTCTGTCCAATTAGAAAATATAAGGTTAGTATTCACTCACTGTTTTTTTTTACATTTGCTTTGTTTTCCACAAACCTCAGTAAAAAATATCTGTCTGCTAAATGCTCCACTGTGTTCACAACCTAGCTGACACCTCTGTCAGTGTACCATTTGGTGCTAGGTAGGTTGTATAAAGTGGGCTTTAGAGCTTTTTGCCTTCTGCTTTGTCTGGGGAAAAAAAAAGTTCACAAGAGCAGTGAGAATGAATTTAAGCTGTCACATCGTCTCTAACACACGAGGTAGGGCTCAAGAGTGCAGACAGATCACACGTGGGCAGAACTGGTAGAGAAACAAGCAGTTAATTTGATATGAAGAACAAATTGAAAAACTAAATGTCCAGAGAACAATGGGAAAACAATACAAAACCAAAACATACCCTGGGAGGAGAATGCAGAAATAAACCAGAATCAAAGTAACTCGGGGAATCCAACTATAGCAAACAAAAAAACAAAGGAGAATAACTACTAGAAGCTACGAGGAGAACACAGAGGCACAAATAGGGTAGAGTAACTACAGGAAAGGACCAGGTATAATATCCAAATGATCCAGCAACAGACAAGGACAAAAGAGGGTACAAATCCACAGTGAAAACTAATGAAACACAGGTGAACACAATCAAATACATGTAGGATAGGGCAAAACAGGAAATAACTACAAAAATAAAACCCCCAGATCAGAAAGAGCATGAACATCGTGACAAAAGAAATAAAAATTGTGAATTGCAAAACCTAAACCTAAGGTGGTAAAACTGTTCTGTTGTGCTGATGGGAACTTGCATACAAAATCTTTCACATTAAACATCCATCCATTGTTCATATGAAAATATTGATTCAAGTTGTTATAAGTTGGCAAAGTTGAGTTCGCAGAATTTTTCTTAGAACCTAACTAATAATTGTTTGCAGAAACCCCAAATATCCTCTGCAATTCTTTATGGCATTTTTCGTGGCAATATATAATTTTTCATGCAAATTATAAAATTAATTATTGAGAACACTATAATTTACTAATTTAGGTCACTAATGTATTTACCAATGGCCCTGTGATGGACTGGTGACCTGTCCAGGGTGTACCCCTGCCTTTCACCCGAGAGAGAGCTGGGATGGGCTCCAGCTGATCCCTGGGACCCTTGCTTTCAGGAAAAAGAGGGTACAAAAGATGGATGGATGGATGAATTTACCAATAATGTATTATGCTGAGTTTGAAATGAAGGTCTTTGGGAGCGTATTTGGGACATATTTAGGGTTTAAACTATAAAAATAGGCTTTTATAGGCATTTTTTGTCAACATCCAAAATTCACGATTTTTCACAATTCACAGGTGCTCTAGGAACGTAACCCCCACGAATTACGGGGGTTTACTGTATAGCTATAACATTGCATTACTAATATGTGTAGATAAGTACTTGTCTGCAGTTCACTACTAAAAATACTATTTATTTTCTACCCACTGGTCAAATAAACCTCCCACTGCCACCCACTTTAGGGTCGTAACTTCTCACACCTAGTGTAGAACTTTGTCAGGTCCCATTGGACCAGGAAAGAAAGATTACTGCTTCTCTTTACAGCTATAAGGACAGTCACAAGTGTAATCTTTGACAGCTGATGTGTCCATCAGTTTAGTCAAGTGTCTCTGAGAAATGATGTTCTAATACATTGTGTGCAATAAATAGAAATGATGGGCCATTTTTTGTCATGGCCTTGACCACATTAGGATTCATCACGAGCATTTTACATTTGCAAGTGTGAGATCAAAAGACCACTCCGTTACTTTCTTGAGAGCAGAAGGCGTGACAGGTTTTGGCTGCATTTCTCAAAGAGACCACCTGGTGAGTGCCTCTTATCACCCCTCCCTCAGACGTCTGTCGCCATCTACTGTAAGTGCCGGTAACAGCTTCTCAGCGGGTGGTCATGGGCATTGGGAATTGGCTCGCTGTGAGCTCACTTCTCTGAGAATACAAATGTCAGAAGCACTAAGGAGCACATCGTGAACTTTCTGACGGTGAATTGGCCCAGAGTCTCTCCAATCTAATTTTAGAGGAAGTTACAAATATTGACCAAATGCATGACCTTGGAGATCATTCTGTGCCAAACAATTCACGTTACTATCATATGTAATGTTCTCCTTCCTGAACCAACTTCATGCACTACGTGAGGAAAGAAGTTCTACATATCTCATACAATTCCAAAGACAACCTGTTGATTTAAATGTTGAGCAGGCTACTCCTCAGGGAGGCTGTTGGAGTCAACTGTTAAAATCAAGCTAGTAGCACACAGTTTGGCGCCTGGAAAATCCCATTTATGCCACCTTCCCCCTGTTCAGTTTTACAGGCTCCATGTAGATGTTGTAAGGTCAACATCTTTGCATATTCAAGCTGCACTTCACTGGTTCTCCACAGGATGGCGTTGCTGTGCTGCAGCAGAGCCCAGTTGACCAACCAGTGAGCTGGTAGCCCTGCAGTAATTCAGCAGCCTGGTCAGTTAACTCATTGGGCCACATCAGCAATCACAAACCAATTACCTAAACTGATAGTCATCTTTTGCTTTGCTCCAGACCCCCTCCCTGCTAAACATATGCTCACAACAGTCACACACACACACACGCACACACGCACACACACACGCACACACATTCACATTAACGAACAGTTCTGCCTGTGCCAACTCTCATTATTCTTTGTTTAAAGTCAGTTCAGTAAGTAGCTGCATTGTTCATTCCTTCCTATGAGCTGAGCTTGAAGGTTTATATTTGGCCAGCTAATGTCCAGGAACTGTATGATTCCTGATCCATGAGACCACGCACTCCTAATGCTTCCATGCAAAGTCTGGGGTATGAAGCACAAAGAACCAGACACAGTGACAAACACATCTCTCTCTCCCTCTCTCTCTCTCCTCTCTCTCTCCCTGCCCCATGCCCCAAGCGGTTAGAGAGGAAGATGCACTGATACAAGGAGGAGGTGGAGCAAATGGGTTGGCCGACAACAAAGCTACCCTCTGTCTTATTGCTGCAGCACATGCACACCAATGATTCTTAATATTCATGGTGCTTTATTTGTTGTATATGAGAGACATAGCAGAAGGGAGTGGTGGATGTTTGTACTCTCAATTACACTAGATTATGCGTCGTTATGTACAGTACACTGGTGAATTTGTACCTGGTAAGTGAGCATGTGCTGACAGTTTTAAAAAAGCAGCATTTCTAAAACTAGTAAATTAAATGATAGTCCTGATTCTATGCAGTCATAAACTATACAGTATTAATAGTTAATTTATTCAGTAGGACCATGGATAACAGAAACATCATATTTTTATATAAAATGTAATATTAACAGAATGGATGAATGGAGACTTTTTTGTTGCAATGAAATATAGTTTCACCTTGTATTTCTTTTGCTTCTCTTGTCATTTAATTTAACATTGAGCCAGAGATGTTAACATCCACTTCATACAGCATGACCTGTGCATTTTGTTTGTGATGCTAAATACATATGTTCAGATTGCAGGGGAGAACCATGCCACCGCTGATCACCTCTCAGTACTCATTTCAAGCACTGCTCAGCTGAAGTCTGCTGCCAAGCAGCTGCACAGCCACGTGCATGCATATAAAGCACACTCATCTGCAGAAATGCACACCAACATCCCACTGTCAATGCCACTGCACTTTGATGCTCACACTCAACATGAGAGAATCTGGGAATTCATTTAAACAAATGTTAGTCCTTTGAAACCCAATGCTGTCTCCCCCTCCCCATCTCCAGAAATGTAATTCAAGGAAGGACATAGCTGCAGGACATTTTGACAGCACCAAGCTCATAGACCCTTCTGTTATATGTTGCTATGTACAGTGGCCTTTATATATGAGAAAGGCTTGATAAATGACAGAGGAGTACAATCTAATTTAGGACAAACACGTCACATCTTTTATGAGAACACACAGTGTTTATGAGGTGATGTGATTGATGATTAGATGTAAGCAGAAGTGACAGTCGAATAACATCATTTACCTTAGCTTTGTTGTCCTCAGGCACTGTGGCTGGTAAAATGATCTTTTCTGTCATTAGTCATGTATAAAATTGTGGTAATTTTTTACATGAAAACAATCTCAACTTGGAGTATTTAGGTGAGTAATGGGACACTAAGGAAAGGTTGGCTGGGAAGAGGTTGGCCTAGTTAAGGTGTGAAGGATTTTTTTTTTTTCAAATTAGTGTATAGTGCTGGGAATTTCTGCTGAAAATATGAAATACCATAAATGTACGAGCATGGTGAGTAGACAGGAATCAGTGCAAATTCACTAAATGTGGATGCGGTACATAGAGGGGTGGAGGAAAAGGAAGGATGAGAGCTTTTTTCTGCGTGTCAGGCCTAACTCTAATTATGGCTTCGTTAATTAGTGTATCTCAACGCCGACTCACTTGGAAGCATGCCACTTAGCTCAGCTTTTTCTTTCCCCAATATCCGTCTCCCAAATCACAGCTGAGCTATCCCCTCTTCACCCCTCCTCCTGTCCCATCACATTGCTTTCTGTATGTCTTGACAGCTTATAAGGCAAAGCAGCATATCAAAGGAGACTGTGCCATCGTAGCCCTTAACCAAGCATCTTTTCCTTCAAATTGCTTCCTGAGGAGAGGGAGAAATAAGATAAGAAGGTAGAAAGAGAGAGGAGGAGGATGAAATAGTGCCATAGCGAGCAGTTCTCTCCATGAGATGGAAAGCAGTGAACACAGAGTAAAAGTTGAAATGGATAATACAGACAGTTGTTCTTATTTCTCTGGAGTTTTGGTTAAAGCCTCTAAGAACTTAGGTGAGAGACAGAAGCATCGCTCCCCTCCCAACTAAATTATGTCCCAGTCTTGGTGACAAGGTCAGGGAATAGACACGTCACAGTGCCGCAAATTGAAGTCCTCAGTCTGCATTTCCTGGATCAGAGCCCTCTGCACACACACACAGGCACCCAAGAGCACCACGATTTCCAACTCTGAAAGCTACCCCTCCAACTAACAAATTCAATTTCATGTTGTAGCTGCGATTCAAGCACGGTGGCACTGCAAGCTGCTGCATAAATTAAGTAGCTGGAGGGAGCGGAGATGGGGAACAAACACCACCTGCCTCTGCCACATCGTATTAATTCCTGCGGCCTTGTTGGTGAAGAAGAAGTGTCTGTCAAGACCAGGGCCACACCTTCCACTCTGTGGGTCTTCATGAGAGTCCATGACTGTCTCCACTCAGTTCTTCCAGACTTTGTTTATAACCTGTTTAAGCTCACTAAAGCTGTAACTAGATAGAGCCTGCAAAAATGTGGTACTGGACAAATACGGGTGTGTCATTCATTCATTTTTTTACTCTTTTTCAGATTTGTGTCTTATTTAAAGAGTGCTGTGTGGGAAAGTGTGCTGTTTGGCTGCCCACCTGTCGGCAAAAGCAGCCTCAGAGATTGGAGCAGTGACCCTTCTCTTTCACCTTTCGACTCGTCCCACTGCTTTGCAGAGACAAACACTCTGAGGGTGAGATTGTCTCCATTTGCTCGCCACCCTACAACCTGTTATTTTCTGCAACAAGTAGTTCAGATTCTCCTGATATTTATATATATATATATATATATATATATATATATATATACATATATACACATCTATATGTATATAAATAAAACTGTTGTTTTCATTATTATGGTGCAAGGTACTGGCTGAGGCAAGGAAAGGAGTGGAGAGTTTAGGGAGATATGGAGGAATAAAGGGGGCTAACAGGATGTGTGCTATTTCAGACACGGTGTTTTCAGTCCAACTGCGCCTTCATTGTTTTATCACTGCCGGCAATGATTTCACTGTGACTTCCTGTCACATGGTGATGACTCTACTGACCCCATATGTGATGCAGCAAGGGGCCAAAGCTGGGAGTGGATGGATGACCTTACAAATATGTTTGCTTACTAGAGCAAGCCTGAGCTTCCTTTGCTCTTTCAAAGTCCCTCAGGGGCTTCAAGTGACTTGAGAAGAATATTGCACATATTGTTCTTATAGTTATTAACAAAGGTTAACTTTTTATCAGTACAGCATTGCAAAACAGCCACATCAGAAAAAAACAGAGACCTCAGTTTCCTTTGGGGCATTAATAATGTTTATCACATCAAAAACATGCATGTTGCTTGAACAAATCTGGCATATTTCCCTTAACCACCAAATAGATTGGCATTCTAACTGTAAACCTATGGAAAATGTGTTGTTACATAGATATGCAAGATAATTGCTTGTCTTGATTGCCTCTCTTTATCTATTAAAAGTCCAATGGGAAGAAGACTTAAATCTCAGAGCAGATTAAAAGTATATGAGATTTTATTCTGAATAAATTCGTCTCCTCTTCCACAGCTCTAGTTCAGGGATTTGGATATGCACGTTTACACTCTCAATTGTTGAGGAAACTTTTCACAATATATTTAAGTGCCCTTGCCTTTGTGTCTCTGATTGCCAGAAGATCAATCTTTCTGGGGTGGAACAACTTGACGCCACCCACCTGTACTGATTGAATAAGGGACATAATGCAGTTCTTACAGTGGAGAAAGTTTGATTCGCCCTGAGGGGATCTACGGATACATTTTATGAGCTCTGGCAGCCATTCATCAACCATGTTGAGAAATGCATGTTTAATGATACAGTGTGGGTGTTTTTTTTTTTTGTTTTTTTTTTAAAGGAGGTTTAGTACCCCAGTGATTCTGAGATGGATGGTGACCTTGAGCCACTGTGTCCCAAGTTGCAGTCTGTGTGGTGAACATTGTCTTTCTCAGTATCTTTCTCTACCTTATTTCCTGTCATCTACCTCTTGGTATTATCTAATAAAAGCATAAAATGCCAAAGCGAATTTTGTCTAGATGGAAATGTTGCTGAGTGCCGCAAAACTGTTAATCCCGTTATTTCTTTCCTCAACAAAATGTGTTTGTAGATGGAAGGGTGACGGGCGGCCAGTGTCTGTCAACTGTTATTCTTACTGGACTGCTGAATTACATCTTTTGTGAGATTGTCTTGTTCAGTTGTTCAGTTTATAAATTCTTGTGCCTTATGACATAACCTTAACCATAGCATTAAATAAGGGACTAAAACTAAGCAAACTGTCAAACTAAGAACCAGCAAGGCAGTAAATCCTCAGTTGTAGAATATTTTTGCTGTCTTGTTTTCTTGTGAGTGCATTTGGTCTTCACAATGAAAAACCACAGCAATACACATTGTTTGAATACACTGACATACATGTGAATAAAACCAACCCTTGTCTACCCATGTCTCACAATGCCCAGCAGCAGACAGCAGCTTTGTTCTAAATCGGAGGATCATATCAAATCTTGTCATTAGGCTTTGTTACCAGGACAACAGTATTGCTCCAGCATCATCTGTGCCAAAGCCTGTCAGGATGGCAGCAGTACTAGCATCAGAAAGAATATACCATAGATGAAAATAAAATAAACATGGGTCCTGAATTCATCACAGAAATTCTTCTCTTGCTGATGACCTGCTGGTTTACAGGGACCCCAACCCTGGTACTGTCGACTATTGTGGAGTGTGATGAGCCTATCAAGTGAAGTGTGCTTTCTGTATTCTCTCTGTGGCAAGATGTACACTCTTGTTTCTTTGCCCCCAATATTATGTGAGAAATCCAAGGCTGTGAGTTCACAGCTCAGATAAAGACCTGAATAATTGGCAAGTGGTTATGTAATGTCAGGCATATGAGTCCATACAGCAGTGTTGTTTAATTCATTGCAGTAGTGGAATATGTAAAAGCACTGCTCCAATCCCCTTTAGGTCTAATTAAAAGACTATCAGGCTTTTTACAATGAAAATTTCAGGGGATTGTGCGTAATCACATATTAATAGAATTATTATTAAAGAAACAAAGCTCCTTATTCAGATAAGAGCTGCTGAATTTATAGCACAAAGTCACCCTTAAAAATTCCTATAAATGTTATTCCTATGATCTTATTTCAGCTCTGAATTTAGCAACACAAACAAGCCTTTTTCAAAACGGAATGAGAGTCGGCTCACAGTCATGAGGATGTGGATTGGAGGCTGACTTTAAATTTGGTGTATTTAGACTGAATGAGCTATGTTTTCTCGATTACCATAAATGTTAGCACCACAATAGATAGAAGAAAGATAGAAACTATTAAATTTAGATGTACATTAATTGTCGCTTGCCTAGCACTCTTGATACTGATCATGTCTGATCAAGCCACAAGTTAGCATGGAAAGTTAAGAAGAATGTTGATCCAGTTTTATTACTGTACTAAATGCATTTCAGAGTTATGCAGTTTATACAGTTCATAGTGCTATACAGTAAAATATAACATTAAAACAACAACAACAGCAATATGTATAAGGAACAGAAAAATGCTTCATAAGAGTACCTGGACAAAGAGTCTGCTTTTAAACAGGAAGAGCGTAGATATAAGTCTTACGTCAACAGATCAAACACTCCAAATGTGCTTTTAGTATAGTAAGTGAGCCACACTAAGTGCTGTGAGACCTGAGAGATCCAGTTGGTTTGTAAACTGAGAGCATGACTGATAAATATGGAGTCAAACCTTTAATATGGTATGGGATTCAAAACCTAAGTCTGAAAGTAGCAGATAGCCAGTGGATGGTTGTTTATAGGGATTATGGAGATGTGGTCTGATTTTTTTAAATTGTTTTTTAGCCGTTGCATTTACTCACTGCAAATCGTTGATAATATTAGTGTACTTTATAGAAGGGAGTTTTGTTTCAACTTGAGGCTTATAGAAATGTCTTTAGTTTGGTTATAAACCAAAGTATTTGGCTACATCTCATCTCATTTTCATTTATGAGAATAAGTATTATTCATTCATTCTGGATGGAGTATGAATATTGGCCTTGGCTGGACGTGGGAAACTGCATGGCACAGGTGCAGCTATAACCGAACTAATAACCACCATGCTCATTACTGACTGGCTTGTGAGTAAGAGATAAAGTCATTAATTTACTGGTGCTGTGAATCATGAGAGAGTTTCCAACTTCAAAATAACAGCATGGCTCAGAGGGAGTTATGTATGAAGAAGTGAAATTAATGTAGTCAGCCTCATAGATACACCAACAAAAACAAAAAAAAAAAAAACACAAAATGCACCAGAGGAAATATAGACCAGAAGCCTAAAAAGGTTTTAGAGTCAGTGTGGACTGACATCTGATAGAACACATTGAGCTCAGTGAGCCTGAGAACTGTCAACATTTTACTGGATGACTGATTATCTGATCACATAACAGAAACACTAGAACAAGAAGGAACTATCCACATAGCAGTGTGAAAATGGTTTAATTATGGAAAATGTGACTTTCACTCTTCTCCACTTCTTGCTTGTTGCAGCCCTAGTTAAATTATTGGTCCGCATTGCTTTTCAGGCTTGGCGGGCCTCAGCTTATATAGTACACCTCCCGCAAGTTATTTCATAGAAAATTTGGTAACATGCAGCAAATCACAGAACAGCATACCAATATGCAGAATTGGCTGGGGACCATAAGTAGGTCCATGCAAGAAGAAGTTATGAACCCTAGCAAGAAATAAAAAGTATAGTAACACAATGATATAAACATAAAAGGCTGCAATACATCCATCCATCCATCCATCCATCTTCTATACCCGCTTTTCCTGTTCAGGGTCACGGGGATCCGCTGGAGCCTATCCCAGCTCTCTCTCGGGTGGAAGGCAGGGGTACACCCTAGACAGGTCACCAGTCTGTCGCAGGGCCACATATAGACACACAAAGACAGACAACCTCACACACTCACACTCACTCCTACGGGCAATTTTAGAGTCACCAATCAACCTGACATGCATGTTTTTTGGACTGTGGGAGGAAACCGGAGTGGCTGCAATACAAATAATAATAATAATAAACCAAACTCAAAAACTACCCAAAAAGTGGCAGCTCTTATCTATAGAGGCTGCTTAATGGAAGTTTAATAGTGGAGTTAATAGTAGGATTTAAGATTTGAAATCAATAGCAGTAAATTAGTATCTGGGAGAACCACTACCATGGAATAAACTACCAAAACATGAAAAGAAGCTATGTATTAAAGGCTGCTCAAATGGCTCATATTACAGTACAGCTCCAGTCTTTATACATGTCATGTAAATTAAGCGTGATTGCAGGTTGACTGGTTCACCAGATAATAATAGTACAAGTGAGGAGGAAGGCCTAAACCTGAGTTCAATGGAGCCAGTACAGTCTTGCTTAATTTGGCTGCTTTTCTTTAGTTGGGCAGATAAAAAAATTATTTGGAATAAATTGTGATAGTTTGAGCGACTTTTGTCTCATTTTGGTGGTTTCCAGCTACAAAAATGTTGTAATCCAATAAATCAGATTGTCCTCTAATTAGTTTGAGTGATAGAGCAGTGAGCTGCGCTTGACATTCAATGAATGATATTAGATGACTGTCAGAACCAGAAGTGAAGAGTTTTGACTTTAAATATATGGCATACTTTTCTGACAACGCGATGTGTTCTGGGCTCTAATGGGCCTAGCATTTGCCAGTTAAACTTGGCACTGCCTCTTAGTAGAAACATAGGACAGACTGTACTAGAACATATTCCCACTTACACATCACACAATCACCATTGGGGAGATGTAACACTGGCTCACTGGTGGAGGTGGCTGCTGAGGTGTTTCTGCTAACTTAATAGTGGATGCTTTAATTGTGGTGATCCTAGTGTTTGCAGCTAATTGCAGGTAATTATACTTGTGGTGATATTGTTCGGGGTAATTGAAACAGATATCGTTGTGTCTGCAGTTGTGTCATACTGATATTAGCTTGGAAATTAAATTGGTTCCAATTGATTTTATATACTGATATTTCTAGATATTTAAACCCATGAGTTGAATGCAACCTGAGTCACTCTTAAAAGATGATCACACCATGTGCAGCACTTTTCTGTAATTTTTTAATTTTATCTGATTCTCTGTAGCGCACACACACACAAACACCTGCCCACGCAATTGGCCCTGCAGATCTTCCACCAACATTGTTGTCAGTCTCCTCACACCCCAATACTGGCAAGATAAGAACCCCAGCCCACGTGGACCAAAGAAAGGCCAGTGCAGGTTTCATAATTGGAGAAAATGAGAGAAAGCGGAGGATGCAGTACGATCAGACTCAGAGAAGAATGAGACCTTAATTAGACATTCTTCTCGTTCTATCTTTAGATGGCTTTCCTTCATGCTCCTCTCTCCCTTTGCCTGGAAACCTACAGTATCAGTGTATTCTAATTAGAGAGTGCCTGATGAGAGTATGTGCTTACTGTGGCCCAGATAGCCCAGCTTCATTGGTATTAGCCCTGGTGCTCCGATGCATTTGGTCCCTGGCTGCTATCAAATGATAGCCCCACTCTCTGAGGGGTGTTGCAAAGTGAAAGGGAGGAGGGGGAGAAGACAGGGTGAGGTAGATAAAGAGATAACAAGCTTGGGCAATGTCAGGGGTGATAGCTCAGGGGAAGGTGGGATTGGTGAGGTATATTAAGACAACTGCATGTGTTTAAAGTAGGTATATGTGCGTTTGTGAAAAAGGTGATGTCTGTATGACTATGCAGCAGTAAGCGCGAGATTGTGCACATGGGTATGGAGCAGAAGATAGAGAGTACACCTGCTGTGGTGTGAGGACTGGTCAGAACAGCAAGGCTCTCCAGTCTAACAGCGGGTGGGTGACTCACTCTTCCAAGAGTCCTTCGCTTCAGCTATACATTGGATCTTGGCATGCTAGTGCTCGTTTGATGTGATCCTTACTGAGTGCACTCAGTGAACTCTATGTCTTTGATAGGGTGTTTTTTCCCTTTCCATTTTTGCCCTCACTAAGGCTGCATTTGGTAAGTCAAACTCATGTATCATGTAACATTCTGCACCATTATTTATTATCTTACCTATGCCACTGTCATGATACTCTAAGCGCCTGATTTACTAAGAACCCAAATAATGAACATGTGCAAACCTTGTGCAGACCACCCTATTTAAATGAGGATTGTGCACATTTTAACATTTTTCATGGAGAGTTTTTGAGTGCAAGAGGAAAGGTTCGAACCAATTGAAGAGAGAAGATAGCAAGATTCAAAACAAAGAACAAAAGAAAAATTGGCTTGTAACAAAGCATCAACAAACAAAGTGGGTGGGAGGACACGGGGAAGAAATGCCCCTAAGCAGCATTGAGCAGCAGGTGCAGCTTTCCCTCACTGATGAGCAGGTGACGGGATACCTGGGTACGACTCCCTGGAGCCAACTGCAGAACAAGTTATGCTCTCAAAAAGCCAAACATTTTTTCCTGAAAATATGTTATTTATTTACAATCGAAAATGAATGTGCCTTCAGTGGCTAACATAACCACAGTTGTCCAATTTAAACTCAACAAAAACATTTTATTTTATGTGCAGTATATTCATCAGATGTTCTGCCTCTGCCATCTCTACGTCTCCTCCTCCTCGCTGTAATAACAGCAGATATTTGTGCGCATTGTAATGCAGAGCCAATTAGTACCATCTCTTCAGACATATTCAATAGTAGACACAAACAACATCAGCAAAATTACTTTCAGGCTTAGTAAATCACAACCATTAACACATTGGTTAATGTGTGTACTACATTAACCAATTTGCATCTTGCGCATTATTTTGCAACGTAGGGCATACATGCCTGATATTGCATATTCATTAGTCAACTATTTTGCATGTTGAAAACGCAATTCTGCATGCACACTGTTTGTTTATCATGTTGTAGGTTTTATTTGCGTGTACTATCAAGTTTGCACACATTTTTATAAACGCCAACCTCAGGCCCTAAAAGTAGCACTTTGCTCAGATACACACCTGCAATGGTAATACTAGAATTAATTCCATGCGTTTGGCAATATAGAGTTACTGTTGTTCTAGTTGTGCAGTTGCAGCAAATGATCATTGCCCTACTCTTGTTTGCATTACAGGTATGTGTCTTCTAACTTGAGGTGTAGCATAGGGATTACATGGAGTTTAAATCTGATTGTGAATGTGCATCAATTAGTGTTAATGTCAGATTTACGCATAAGAATCACGCATGTATGTATCAAAATTTATAACATGTTAAAAATCATACCCAGTATCTCATCTTTAGTCTGCACACATTTTACAGATTACACATTGCAATTTTTGTTTTGATCTGAGTGAATCAATACACTAAGACAAGCAGCTACTGGGCTGCATTACTGATATGTTGTCCGACTAACATGACAGAACTGATGATAATATGTACGTAACTTTATTTAACTAAGTGTGGGCGAAGTTTGAGGAGAGGACCAAATGGAGGCTTGGGGTGGGGGGACTTTATGGGGTTTGTGCCAGGAAATGTTCTCACCTCTGTTAAGTCATTTAGCAGCAGAGGCTACAAGCTATTATGCTTGAGCTTTAGCCGTGACAATAATAATAATTATGAGATGACTGGAGCTGAAGAATCAAAGCACCCATTTAGAAGATGAGCTTCCAAATGACCTCGTGAAAAAAGAAGTGGCACCTGGCCAGCCAGCGTGTCAGCACTCCCTATCTCTCCTTCTCTCAGCCTCTCCCTCTCTTTCTCATGTCTTTCTGTTTCTCTCACCCTCTGTCTCTGTCGCACATTCAATGTCAAGCTTTCTCAGTGTCACTTTTGAAAAGTGGTAGACCAGTGAAATGACATGCACGCACACACACATACATATGCGCCACATATTTGTTACCCTACAGCAGGCAAAAGAAAGGAATCTTTCTGCACACACACACACACACACACACAGACACAGACACATCTTGTTTAACACAAATATGAACACAGTCCCTTTATACAGCATGTATCTATCTTTTTGTCCATTCCCACTTCTGAAACCACACAGACCCTCTGATTTCACCCAAGGAAAAAAATAAAACACCTTCATACTCACACACAAAAACACACACAAGCTGTGTGTTTCTTCGCATCTTGGGATATGGCTGCAGTGGAGCTGCATCACACTAACTACCCCCTGCAGAGACATTGAGATAGAAGGGGAAAGAGAAAGAGGAGAGGAATGGGGGCAAATTAGAGTTGGAAGACAAACAAATTGAGCGAAAACGACGAGAGATGTTTGGTGTGCTGACAGATTTACCACATAAAGAGTAGGAGAGAGAGTGTAGCTGAAGTAAAAAGTGTGAAGAATGGAAATGTGAACAGTAGTGAAAGAAAGAAATGTACAGTGAAGACACCTAACACTTTAACTGAAATATTGTTTGTATGTAGAGCTGCAACAAACCACTATTTTAATAATCAATAAATCATCAATTATGTTTTTGATAAATCAGATTTTTACAAAAGAATTTAGACAAGTTATTGTGAAAATATGAACCTTAAACTGTTACCTACCCTCCTTTTGCATACCCAAATTAAACCAGCTGTTGTACTTACATTTTAAGGGTTATATTGATGAGCTTGGTATCATTGGAAAGGAACCACTTTCTAGTTTATTGCGACTTTATTCAAATTCACATTATGGGTAATACATCTGGAAACACAGTTTCTACAGTTTGAAATGCCAGGTGGGCATAAAAATATAAAACCAACTTGATTTACTTTTGTGTGATTATATTTAAACAGATCTTAAATTTTATTACATTAATAAAAGCATTTGTTTACTAGAAATTCACACTTAAAAGTAAGTGGCGCATTAACCCTAATGGAGCAACATGCTTTCAGACATGAACTTGAACATTGTTAGACACAATCCTGGTGACCTGCATTTAAATACACAGTTGTCTGAGGAATACGGACTTTGCTCCTAAGAGCTTGCCTCTAAAAAGTCTGCGTAATGTCATGGTGTAAGCCAGTGGTGGACAGCACTGCGACATGTCATGGGGACCTGTGGGCGATAACATAGCAGCAGGATAAGTTGATAAGCGCGACTTTCACTCTCGTGCCATAGCTTCTCTTGGCGGCACAACCATAGTACATAGCAACCATAGTGCATATCAACCATAGTGCATAGCAACCCTAGTGCATAGCAACCCTAGTAAATAGCGGCAGTCCACCTGCTTGTCTGCCAATATTGTTTTGCTTTTAGAGCGCGAGAACCATAAACATTTTAACAGATGACTGATTATTCTTACCATATAACAGCAGAGAAACTAGAACAAGAAGGCACCAACACTGTGCACATAACAGTGTCAAAAATTGTTCAATTGTGGAAAACATGACTTTAACTCTTCTCCGCTTCTGCCATTGTCCTCTCTGCAGCTGCTCACCATGTCACCGCCTGCTGCCGCAAAACGGCTACAACATTAGACCTAACCTAATCGATAAGTACCTTTGTTGCCAACTAGCCTATTTAAATAATAGAATTTTATCGATAATATTGATTAGCTTTTGCATCCCTTGTATGATGTAAATAATTAATATTACAGTATCTTCTTGCACAAAATAGGTTTACACAGTACTGGTTTGTTTGGTGGATATTTGCTGCACACATGAGAGAACAATGTTTGGATCCTACAACACATGTCCTATTAGTTTTAGGTTAATAAAAGAAGTGGTTAAAGCTGTGCTGTTGAATATTTTTGTAGTAAATATGGATTAAATAACTATAGTTAATGTCATAGCTGTTGCTTCTTAGGACAAACCCAAATTTTGCAGTTCCCCTCAACTCTAAGGTATTTCAGTGTTTTTCAGCTCATTGTTTTGGTTTTGTGGCCTTTACTGTTTTGGTTATATCTCATATTTCATCCCACAGCAGGTAACTATTTTCAGTGGAAAAGAACCTGTCATACAGACAAACAGAGCTAATGGGAGAAAGAATATTGGGACACAAACACGACTCCAAATAAATGCAGGTAAGTAAGCAATTGTACACTACCATGTTAGACATATGAACTTTAAAATTAGATGAGATGTCAAGGGGCACCACAGTGGCTGAGTGGTTAGCATAGTTTGCATGTTCTCCCTGTGCTTGTGTGGGTTTTCTCCAGGTACTCTGGTTTCCTCCCACAGTCCAAAAACATGTATGTCAGGTTGATTGGTGACTCTAAATTGTCCATAGGAGTGAGTGTGAGTGTGTGAGGTTGTTTGTCTCTATGTGGCCCTGTGATGGACTGGTGACCTGTCCAGGGTGGACCCCTGCCTTTCACCCAGAGAGAGCTGGGATAGGCTCCAGCTGATCCCTGGGACCCTGGTTAGGAATAAGCAGGTATTGATGGATGGATGATATGTAAAGGTTGTGTGTTAATACTGCTTCAAAATTAGGTTTGTTGTAGTTTAGTTTTTTTGGTAACTTATTAAAAAATCAACACCTGTCTCATTTGTCAATTTAGCTATGACTTTTTCCATGTTTAACCAAAATCCTAATCAAGCTAATCTTGGCCTTCCAAGGAGGGATGAAGGGAATGTAGATCTAAAACATAAACAACATTAAATCATAAATTATTTGAAATTATTTGGACCAATCCCGGAAGTCCAATCCACGGGGTCGAACGGACCAATCCCATGGGTCCCCTCGAGTCCATGCCCAACTCTAGCTCCATCTCACATACACACATACCTCACACATAACGACCTAGAGTCAAAACAAGTGGGACATTCACATTGCAGTAAACTGTTTGCTGATACTTCAAATATGAACACTTCCTTTCTGATAAACCTGAGCACAATACTTACTAATACATAGTCTTAATGTAAAATTTTAAAATGCGTCTTCACATTTTAAAATTTATTTTGCATATTAGTTTGGCTATACATTTTATGATAAAAGAAAATTAGGCAATCAAAGTCAACAAGTAATGAAAAAATACAGGAGGGGAAAGTCTAGTGTGCTAAATCACTTTTAGCACAGAGTGAAAGAACAATAGTAAAAGTGAGGAAAGAGATTATGAGAAAAGTGGGAGAAAATGTACACAGAAACATGAGTGAAAGATACATAGATAAAGACAGATGTGGAAAGAGGCTGAGGGAGAAAATGTGGCAAGAATATTAAGGGTAAGACATAAATTACACTAAAGGTGGAGAACTGCTTGTGGGTTGCGCTTGAACATGAGAGAGAGGGAACAGGAAAGAGGGGCAGAGCAGACTGGAGCAGGTTGATAAATGATTTGAGTGCTGAACGGGACGCTCTTGCCTCTTCATCTTGCACAGCTGACCTTGGGCTTATGAGCTGTAATAAAACGTGGCCAAGCACTCCTGAAATTGGTCCACTCTAATGCTCGGCAGCCTTCTGCTGCATTAGCATATGGCTGTTATAGAGTATAGTACATCCAGCACATACAAATACTGTGCCACTGTGAGTGTGATGATGAGGGTGATGATAGGGATGATGAAGACAAGGAACGCAGCCAGGGGTCGATGGCAGTGATTGGAGACGGGGAACACGTAGTGAAAATGTAAGAGGAGTGGTTAAGTAGGAATGACAGCGGAGCAGTGTTTTCAGTGATGGCAGGAGTAGAGGTGATGACAGAGAGGGATGAAGTACTGTAATGGAAGGAGAGGAGGTGATAAGGTGAGGGAATAACATGAACCCAAGGCATGGCAGATTAATGATGACAGAGAAAGGAGAGGATGAGGAAATAAAAAAGATGAGTAGATAGGTGTAAATGGTGATGATGAAGATGAAAAGGAGAAAATGTAAAGCGAGGGTAAGATAAACCCACATGGTAGTAATAATACTATAGCCTGAGACAGTTCCATAGTTGTCTTAATATACATAAAGTTAAGACTGCTGCTGTCGCATCAGTCAAGCTGAAAATTTAAATGTCACCTCTCAGCACAACATGTTCTGTTCCTGCAGTGGTGGCAGCTGTGAGTGGGAAGATGAGGAGGAGAACGACCAAGAGCAAGATTATTCCATCACTTTTTTAACACCTTCAAATTTCTCTTCTGTGGCCTCTTTACACTGAGCCAGCATCCCCCTCACCATCATAATCACACTCCCCTTCTCTTCACGGGGACAAAAACCACCTTCATCATATTTTGGAGGGCTAATAACAGCGGAACAAACAGCATGTCTCTCTCAGGGCTCGGGTGGTATTATCGCCAGCCATTATTATATGTCTGCGAGGTCTCTGTGCTCCTCTCCAGAGGCTTGTGGGCATGTAATGGAGCTGTGAAGCACAGATTCTGGCCCAATACAGATTAATTGGTCTATTTGTTTGTTTGGACAAATAATCAATTAATTCCAATGTAGGTCTGATTAAGTGAAAGATGGAGGGATGAGAACAACAAAGAGATGAGGAATAAATACCTTAGAGACAAAAAGAGGGAGCAATCAAGCACTCAGCCTTGAAATCAGCATTTGCCAAAAGTAGTGGCACTGAATTGACACTGTGATGTAGTTTAAAAAATGTTTTATGGAATATAGCCCTAGGGATGACAGTGTTATTTGGATAGTTGGTGCACTACTTTGATTCAGACTGAAACTGTCACAATTTCAGTCTGGGCCCTCTTATACTCTAGCCCGCTTATACTCTGGACATTTTTTGTGAACTGTCAGTCTCAATCCCACACCTGCCTTCCAGTCTCACCACACCCATTTCCACTTCCCTAATTAGCTCATCAGCTCATCATCAAAATCATAACATTACATATTATCTCTGAGGTTTTTACTAATTCTCCAGAGTGGACTTTATTTTTTTTTAGCTCTAAATAGGGTTATAATGTATATTGTAGCCTGAAGGGTTCCCTACTTGGACTGAAGAACTTTGTTTTTGTCCATACAAGCTTTTATGACAAATTGCCACCGTATCTTACTAGATTACAAAAATCCAAAGGTTGACCAATCAAGTAGTTATATATAATGACAGAACTATTACACTGCACATTAATGTTAACTAACTCATCTGACTTCCAGGGTTTAAAGCTGGTTGCTAAGTAGCATTTCATATAGTTAAAACTGAACTTGAAGACAAATACTAAACTATATAAACTACTATGCAGGCTTTGACTTTAGGAGGGTTTGTTTTAGCTGTAACATGGATTTCCATTATAGCAGCTGTCTACTTGTATATGGAAAGCACTGAAGTGATTCCACAATGCACAAACATACTCATATTGTTCCAATCATTATTCACATTAATATGCATTAAATGTTCTAATTATACCTTTTTGGTTTTAATGTCCTGAGGCTGCCCTCATGTTGTTTCAGAAATTGTTTCAATCTGGCAAAATTAAGTTGCCTGGGATAAAATGCTTGCATTTTTTGCTGTGTAAATTATCTAAAATTCCAGCATTAGCAGTATCAGTCTACTGACATTATTATCTGCTGCAGCTTTCCAAATTCATGCCACCCATTATCCGTACCACTTATTATGTGGAGAGTTGTGGGGGGACTGGAGCCAATCCCACCTGACATTAGGTGTAGTACACCCTGGACAAATTGCCGGTTTATCACAGTGTTGACATATAGAGACAGACAAACACTCACATTGACACCTATGGGCAATTTAGTTAACCTAACACCAACCTGTATGTGTTTGGAGTGTTGGAGGGAGCCAGAGTACCCATAGAAGGTGGAGAACATGCAGGCAGCACACAGAAAGGTCCCATGATTTGTCTGCACGCTCCAAACCACAACTCTCTTGCTATGAGGTGACAGGACTAACCACTGCTCACTGAAACTTGATGTATATGCTATAGAAAACATTCTACAGACTACTGCCACCTGTATTTTCATGACTGTACAGCTTCTGGAAGCTATGTGAGAGAAAAAAAATATAAAAAAGGCGGTGTTAGAGAGAAAAAGAAAGGACGAAAATGCGATATCAAAAAAGGGCTGCAAAAACTGTAAATATAAAATAACATTAAAATACCACATAACTGAAGTGATTGGAAGAAAAATGCACAATTATACTCATAAAAAGTAATAATGACTGCATTTACTGGAAAAGTGAAATGTTTTAAAACCTTTTTTTAGAACTCAACAGCATGGGCTGAGCTGAATGATAACTGGAGTTTTTAGTTTCATATTATGGACGGTTGGGGGATCTAAGCTGCACAGTCATAGAATAAGGAGTTGACAAGTGGCAGACATAAGGATGTGCCATGTCATATTAAGAGTTTGTAGGTGATTAAAGGACTCTTGAAATACAGTCAAAATTTAAAGGGCAGCCAGCACTGAAAAGCTAAAATGGGTTATATGTCGCCTCTGATTAGTTTGAGGAACATCATAGCTGAACTCTGGATCAACTGCAGTATTTTTGACTGGAATCAAAATAAGGTGCTGCAGAAAGACATGAATATGTTTACAAGATTAAGTTGTTACATAGTCACAAACACTACTGAACTTAATGACAAGTTAGTTGAGTGTTCAAGACAGAGCATACTCAACACCTTCTTAGTAAGTTCGGTGTAGCACCTGCCCGAAGGAAGCATTCAAATTCATAGTGAAGTGGGTGTAAAGTGTCAGATGCTGTTTGATGAACATTCTGCCTGCTCTTCATATATATTTGACATTTAATTTTTTGGGCCTCCAGTAAATATGATAGCTACATTTACATTTCCTGCCACTTTGTTTATTCCTACTTTCACTGTTCTACCCATGCAAAGATGACAAAATAGAAGATATAACACTTTCACCAAAATGTTCTAATTATATCTTTTCTAAAATATTCTCCTTGATATCATAGAAGCCTGGCATCCTTATATGTTGTAAAACTGTGAAGCTTATAGTCCAACTTATTAATTTTGCAAGTTCAGTACATACAGTGGGGAAAATAAGTGTTTGATCCCCTGCTGATTTTGTATGTGTGCCTACTTACAAAGAAATTAATGGTCTCTAATTTTTCTGGTAGATTTATTTTAACAGAAAGGTAGAATACAAAAAAAACCAGAACAACACATTATATAAAGGGTTATAAACTGACTGGCATTTCAGTGAGTAAAATAATTATTGGCTCCCCAAGCGAAACATGACTTAGCATTTGGTGGAGAAACCCTTGCTGGCAAGCACAGAGGGAAGATGTTTTTTGTAGTTGTTCATCAGGTTTGCACACATCTCAGGAGGGATTTTTGTCTACAGATCCTCTCTAAATCCATAAGGTGTCTTGGCTGTTGTTTTGCAACTTGAAGTTTCAGCTTCCTCCACTGAATGCCTATGAGATTAAGATCTGGTGACTGGCTAGGCCACTCAATGACCCTAATGTGCCACTTCTTGAGCCACTCCTTTCTTTGGCAATATGTTTTGGGTCATTGACTCATCCTCAATCCAGCTTAAGTGTTCTGGCTGAGGGAAGGAGGTTCTCGTCTAAGATTCACGGCCCTGTTCATTGGCCCCATAATGTAGTGAAGTCGTCCTGTACCCTTAGCAGAGAAACAGCCCCAAAGCACAATGTTTCCACCATCAGGCTTGACTGCACCAATGGTGTTCTTGGGGTCATAGTCAGCATTTCTCTCCCTCCAACCAGGGCAAGTTGGGTTGATCAATTTTGGTCTCATCTGACCACAGCACTTTCTCCCAAGCTTTCTCTGAATCATTCAGATGTTCACTGACAAACTTCATACAACCGTGTACATGTGTCTTCTTGAGCAGGGGTACCTTGCGGGCTTTCAGTCCATTGTGGTGTTGTGTGTTACCAATGGTTAGCTCGGTGACTGTGGTCCCATCTGCCTTGAGATCATTAACAAGCTCCTCCCGTATGGTTGTGGGCTGATCTTTCACCTTTTGCATTATCATCCTTTCCTTGTGAGGCGAGATTTCGCATGGATCTCCAGACCTAGTGCGACTAATCGTTAATTTGTATTTCTTCCTTTTCCAAATAATCTCACTGACAGTTGTCTCCTTCTCACCAAGCTTCTTGCTGATGGTCTTATAGCCCATCCCAGCCTTGTGCAGGTTTACAATCTTGTCCCTGATGTCCTCTGACAGCTCTTTGGTCTTGCTTATGGTGGTTGAGAGGTTGGAACTGAAGAGAGATTCTGTAGACAACTGTCTTTTATAAACATGATGAGCTGTAGGTAGGGGATCAAATATTTATTGTACTCACTGAAATGCTAATCAGTTTATAACCTTTTATATAATGTGCTTTTTCTGTTTCTATATTCTGCATCTCTCGGTTAAAATAAACCTACCATAAATATTATGTTAATTTCTTTGTAAGTGAGCAAACTGAAAAAATCAGAAAGGGATCAAATAATTATTTTTCCCACTGTATAGGCTGCTCGCGGAAAATAAATCAGCTTTGCTGAGTCCGGCACAGAAAGAGGTTCTCACCTCCTGCCTACACAGCTTCTGCATGTTACCAAACTAACTGCCAGTGTTCAGGGTTTCATCTCAACCTTAAACACAGATACAGACTCACTGCCACTATGGTCAAGTGATGCTTATATGAAGCAGTTTGAGTGGTTTTTTTTTCATTTACATGCTAGGGAAACTAGCTCTATGCTACAATTCCTGTAAAGTTCTTGTACATGTAGACATATGCCCAGTATGTTGAGGAATACCAAAACTTCAACCAGACTTACTTCATATGATTCTGTCTGACAGCTTACAGTACACCAACATGGCCCAAACCTAGCTAACCTCTGGACAGTATTGTGGCAGCCTGCAGGAGGTCTGCAAGTCACTCTTATAGTTTGATTGATATGTACTTAGACTACTCGCTTACTACCCCCTTTGGTTCTTCTTCAGGTGTATTTGTTGTGTGGTCAACTCACTTTAACCTGTTACAGCACAATATGTTGTTTGTAAGAACTACTGACCTAGTTAGAAACATTCATGTCATATATAAAATTGTTGTTTGGATGGTTTTGCCTGTCATCATTTTTAGTTGTGCAGTTTTATAGATTTGATAGTCATATAAAGCTAAGTGTGATCAGAATAATTATTGTACAAATAATATATAGTAGGTCCAAGAACTTAGACCTCAAGTATCTCATAGGCTGAACAGGACATGGCTTTTATGCCTATTTGTATGTTTGGCATCTTTCAAACTGAATGCTTTATTATCTGACTGTTGGAATCCATTTGCTTTGTTGCGTTTTGAAAGTTCATTTTAAATGTTTTGTGTTTGGTTTTTGAGCAGAATAGATTCAGTGTGTGTGTGTTGGTGTTCACACATTGGTTTGCGTGTGTATGTGTTTGTGAGTAAGTGTTGTTTGTGATAAGTCCAGCTAAATGGGCAGGAGGCACACAGTCACACACGGCAGCCTGCCTTCCAGAGGAGGTGTGTGTCCGTCACACTTTGGCAGCAACAACTGCCAAAAGACAGAATTTTTCACTTACACAAATAAGTCCTATTTAGTATTCTTTCTGAGACACGGCAAAGACAGTGTAGTGTGTACTCTTCTCACCTACCACAGCAACCACACATTCAGAAAATTATTTTATAAGCCGATTTTTGCAGTGATCATTCAATCATGAAAATACTGAATTGCAATAATTAATTACAGTGCTGCAATAATGCTTGTTTTTGGAGGTGAATCACTCACATTTAAATATTAAATATAGCCTTAGAAATTGTGTACTTTACCTATTTAATTTATATGTCATTGGATGAAATACTGTTTTTCTCCCTCCCAAATCAGAGTAAGGGGCTAAAAATTAGTTTTCAAACTCAGAAATGTCAGGCAAAAGTTAATGCAAGTTCAGTGGTGTTCATCAACACTCTCATCAACCACAAACTTATATTTGACAACAGTAAACCACAAGATGTTCTGATGTGTATATGTGTGTTTGTGTGCTGTGTGAGCAAAAACTGTAAAGCATTTTCATCCATTAAGGTAGAAAAGGTCAAGATTAGTGCAGTCCATTTACCTTTTACCAAGATATACCTCAACCCCTCCTGCTGATGTAGGCCTATTTGATGAAGCACCCAATGTTGTAGCAGTACTTAGGTATGAGATGGTCCACTGCTTATAGGTGTGTTTTATTTGAAAACAATTAATAAATAATGTGTTTACTCAGACATAGCAATGCACTTTAACTAAATTAAAGAGAAACTGTTTGTTTCAACATGGAATTGAGTTGATTTAAATTAACATTTGTTTTAGTTCTTTTCTCAAGCTGTCGATGAATTGTATTTTCTCCCTTTGCTTCTATGTAATGGTTTCTCTCAGGACCCAGGGCCAATCTATGGTTGCCTGGCCAGCCAGACCCACTCCTTTCTTAGCGTAAGAATGTGGGTCTGGAACCCCTGCCACAGAGAGGCTTTTCCTCCGGCCTCAAAAGAGCTGGGCCAATCACAGCTGTTCACCTGCAGTGACCCCTGGCTTTACGCTCCAGTCATCTAATCAGATTTAAACAAGCCTTGCACATACTCACTGACTTGTTCGTAACGTTTCTTCCACAAGTCCACAACTGGATTTTGCTCTTTACTTCGTTCAAAAACATGCACAGAACTGGTGATATCTCATGTTTTTACAACAACAACTAGCCTGTGGCAAATGCCATTCACTGGTCTCACTGTCCCTTTGCTTGTGTCTTTCATTCGTTTCTCTGATTGGTTTACTCAGCGTACATTGGCCCGCCCCCTGGAAATATATCTCAACCGAAGAAATTCCAGACTAATTCTTTGTATAGAATAGAAAAAGAGTGAGTCTGGCAGGCCAGGCTAAATCTTTGTAAATCTGAGAAATGATGATGAGGAATATATTCTGTGTTTTTCTCAGTTCTGTAAATGGCAAAGACATATCCTCATATGTATTAAATACCTTGCACTCTGTGATGGTCCGGCCTCTTCAGTGTTTTTATGAAGATGGCATGGCACTCAGTTGACTGTATGCTCAGGAATGAGTCCTTTCAGGAATGCCTCTCTAATTATAGAAGCAATTTTTTTCATCTATGTGTGACCTTAATGAAGTAAATTACCCTGCCTGTGTATGAGTGCAGCCATATAGAATGTGTGAGATTTATCATTAATGATGCCACACAGCTGTGCATAACATAGATACATGTGATAAATATCAATTTTCCTGTGCATACTGATGGTTCTTATGGAAAGCTATGGAGATCTTTTTACAAACAAATTGATAAATGAGGGCCCAAGCATGTAAAGAGACCTACCCATAAAGACTCAAAGCTGAACTGAATTTCAGCCTGAATACTGCTCTTGTGACAGTTAGGTGGAGCTGGCTGGATGGCATAGTGAAATATAAAATGTATACCTCAATTTGCTCGCTGTGCGGGCTTCTGTATAGGTGAATGGGGAAGACAACAAATATTTATGTACAAGAAACATAATGTGATTGTACTTTTAGTGCACAGGTACAGAATATGTATGTAGTGTCGGATTGGATTGTGCTGGCAGGAGAGGATACAATGACGGACTGGTAAGAACAAGAATAGACTAGTGGATTGAGGAGTCATGGCAGGTATGAGAAATGGGCTGAAGAATGTAACACAGAGGCCACAGGAATTAATTCCTTCTGGTAGCCATCAAACTGTTCAACTCCTCCCTCTGAAACTCAATCTGTCTATTTTTGAGGCTGCACATAACTTTAATCTGCTCAATCAACCTGCCTGCTTCATAGTTTCAATTTGTGTAGTCTGTTCAATCTTGAAATATTTATATTTTTTTTCTATAACTTATATGGTGTCACTGTTGTAAATAAAATGATATCATAACCTATGTTTAAAAATGATACAGTATAGCAAAGATGATGAGAGATTGCTATATTTAAAATTCACAAATAGTTACTGTTATTCACTGTTATTTGTATTTCACCTCTTTTGCATCTTATAACCAATTGTGCTTTTATCTCGTGCACACCAATTAAATGAGGAAGAGACTAAGGGTTGGACCTAATGGAAATTTATTCCACCCAGTAAATTGAGAATTATAAGAAAGGGCGCTGTGCTCCTTACGTGATGAAATAAAAACGGACATCAGCATTTTGGAAGTGGGTGCACTTGAAGGTTTAGAGTTACCGCTCTGGTGAGCTATGCTAATGTCAGACTCAGCTTGTCAAATTGGCCCTCTGTTTTAACCTGTTCCAGCAGCAGAAGACACAGAGCAAAGTCTCTGTATATTCTCTGCAAAGGCACATTGCTTTGATTTATTATTTTCTTTAAACCTTGAAGAGGTCTAAAAACAGAGATATTTCAACCATATATACAGTATGTCCCGACGCATCACAGATACAGAGATCACATTCACACATAAGCAAACATGCATATTGTATGCTTAATACCAACAAATGCATGGTTACACATTCTGCTCAAGGATGTAGAGTTATGCACATGCACTTAATTAAACTTGCCCTCAGACATGCACACCACTGCATGGATCACTCAAATTAACTCTCTGACTCACACATATAAACACACTCTGAAAATACACACTGAAGTGCACTGACACACGCACCCATGCCAGCTCATTTTTTAAGGAATGATGACCGTGGAGGGTGTTAGAGATGGCAGCAAGGACTGTTATGCCCGAGGGGATTCTGGGAAATGAGAGAGATGAATGAAAAAAATTGGGGGAGTCTGCCTTTTGCAGAGGAGAGAGATGTGAGTACATGCCAAAGACTAGAAGGTGGAGATGAAGGCAAGGGAGGAACAATCAATTTTCTGACATCTCTAAATGTGCACCTGATGATGCATACCTAAACAGGCCTGAAATGGTCCACAGGGAGAGAGGATGGGAGTGAAATAGGTGAATGAGAAAAAGGGGAAGGATGGCGGATATAGGGAAAGTGAAGGATGAGATTAATGAAGAGAAATTGGGATAGATGGAGATAAAGAAGGAACAAAGTTGGAGAGACTGTTGCATTCGTCCATTTGGGCCTTAAACAGCCGCTGGGCCTCTGAGGACTCTACTCTAAGTGAAGCGGTCAGCCTTGCAGGTCGTTCTTAGGTCTGCAGAGAATGAGAGGAGTGAAAGAGAGGAGAGGAGGAGAATACTGATGAGAAAGAGGTGAAGGAGCGGCCAGAGATTGTCTGTGGGACCTGTAAGCGCTCTCTCCCTCACCACACTCCATTTACAGCAAAGCCTGGAAAAGCTTTCAGTAATGCTGCATAAAATGTGAGATAAGAAACTTTGTCTCAGCCATTTTTTCTAAAGATTATCATTTTAACTTTTTAGGGGGTCAAGTGGGGTAAATGGAGAAAAGATTAATTTAGTATTCATGTAGTTAGATTAAAACACACCCACACAATCTGGCAAATTAAGGAAGAACCAATATACAGTAGCTCCTGAAATAAGAAAATATTTTTTTTCTGTATCATCAACTGTGGATATTGACCTTTGTTTAATGAGCAAAACCTCAATTTTATTGGTGGATGTTGGCAGTAATAATGTACTTCTCTTAAATACTCAGTATGTAAATCTGCTGACTATGGAAACCATGAAAGCAGTTTGAGCTCAACAGGTTTGTTCCATTAGAAAATAACTGCGAGCATTGAGAGTCCTCTTTCACACACACAGTTTCTGTCTTCTCTCTGAAAAAGAAATTACCTCGATGTAAGTCGATAAATGTGAGGTAGATCTACTCTTAAGATCTTCAGAAATATAAGAAGAGACTCTTCAAACATCACCTCACTGTAGAACTCTGATGGCAGTTTTAAATGCTACTCGTGTTTAAATAAGCCCTAGAGTCACTCCATAAAACTCATGACAGCAGTATCACAAGGTCAGACCTGGTGACATTTTCATGTCTTCCAACACAGTACAAGCCGCAGTCGAATGCTGTGACTGTAGTGTGAAGGATACAGCAGGTGCAGGTCAGAGAAATTATATGCACCTCTTGTAACGGTGTAATAAATGTAATTATCATTTCTTAATATATGCAGGTTCTGGAAATGATCGTTACAGTATGACACACAAAGGCAAACTATTCCAACCAGACCTGAATCCTTGTCGTGTTTCATGTCTGAGCTAGTGCTGGCTTGCTGGGGCTGTAATGACATCTATACAAGTTTGAGGCCTCGGTGTGAGGTGACTAGTAGATCAGAAACATGTTCATGTGTTGATAAATAGTTTTGAGCACCGACTTTGCTTTTCTCTTCTTAGAAAACCAAACAGAAACTTTTAACAGCACATTTTTTCACATTAAAATATGTTTTGGAACATACTGGTCTTTCTGAAAAATATTTTCTTGCTTTTGGACATGAGTATTAGTGCTTTATAAATAGCTGCATGCCTGTTTACAGTGTCTCCTACAAAGCCTAATATTTATTTGTAGAGATGTTGCTTTAGGTGTTTAATCATGTTATCTCAAAATTTGTGGAATACCTGTTGACCTCTAACATACAATTTAAACACCACTGTACGTAACACTGACAAAGTCAAGATGGTCCGATAAATAACACAATGTCTGAAGGAAAATTCAAAGTTTATGTCCAGTCTTTAATGTCCAGTTATTCATGTATCTTCTGACAGAAACTGGAGTTTTTCTTCAAGGAAAGTTTGCCCCTTGACATTTGGAGATCAACACTAAATATGCTGCACAAACATGTAGCTAAAGACACTGGAACTAATGAAATAATTGGGAGATGTTTATGCTAGTATGGTGAGTTTCAAGCATCCATTTATCACATGCCTGTTTTACTCAATGATAGTATGTGGGAAGTGTATAGAAATATATAACTTGGAGCTGTCATGAACTGTGGGAAATGAAGACCAATAAATTGCCAAACCAACTCAGATATGAAAGTTTTAATTCTCTTTTGTGATAGAAAGTTGAATGTAGTGCATGGAGTGACCAGGATGTGGAAGGGAAGCCGGAGGAGTCTATGACGAGATTGGTTGCTGCCTAAGCAAGCACCCAGTACCGCCGAGGGAGCCAAGACAGATGGGAGGTTGAGTCCAGATGGTTTCCCACAGAGCAATATCTAATGGTACAGTTTTTCCCTGTTCAGAGGCTCCTGGTGATCTGGTATGACAACTCAGAAAATCCAGAGGTTACAATAACAAAAAGCTCCTCCAACTAAAAAGAATCAACAAAAATCTAAGGAGGGAAAAAACTCAGTACATCAGCAAACTTGAATAAAGTTAAACTTAAACTTAGCTCCTCCAGAATCAATGGGCTTGAAAATAATTTACTCCTTTCAGTTCGTGATTTAAATCAGAGTCCTCTTGGGCAAAAACATTGCTAAGTCAAAACAAAGAATTCGCTTGGGCAAAATAATTCCTCTTCTTGCTAACATGAAAACAAAAGACTTGCTTGATTAGACATGAGTCGTATGAACAAAGCTGGGACGAGCCATCTTCCTGACTGAATACTCAGACAATCTGGCAACGTGTCTGTGGCTGTGGAGAGGTATAAAAGCTGTGAACAGAAGAGAGTAAACTGGTGAATCTCGTTACCTCATCAATCAACTGGAAGCGAGAGGTACAGTGGGTACGGAAAGTATTCAGACCCCTTTAAATTTTTCACTCTTTGTGTCATTGCAGCCATTTGCCAAAATCAAAAAAGTTCATTTTATTTCTCATTAATGTACACTCAGCACCCCATCTTGACAGAAAAAAACAGAAATGTAGAAATTTTTGCAAATTTATTAAAAAAGTAAAACTGAAATATCACATGGTCATAAGTATTCAGACCCTGTGCTCAGTATTGAGTAGAAGCACCCTTTTGAGCTAGTACAGCCATGAGTCTTCTTGGGAATGATGCAACAAGTTTTTCACACCTGGATTTGGGGATCCTCTGCCATTCTTCCTTGCAGATCCTCCCCAGTTCTGTCAGGTTGGATGGTGAACGTTGGTGGACAGCCATTTTCAGGTCTCTCCAGAGATGCTCAATTGGGTCTAGGTCAGGGCTCTGGCTGGGCCAGTCAAGAACGGTCACAGAGTTGTTCCGAAGCCACTCCTTTGTTATTTTAGCTGTGTGCTTAGGGTCATTGTCCTGTTGAAAGGTAAACCTTTGGCCCAGTCTGAGGTCCTGAGCACTCTGGAAGAGGTTTTCTTCCAGGATATCTCTGTACTTGGCCACATTCATCTTTCCTTCAATTGCAACCAGTCGTCCTGTCCCTGCAGCTGAAAAACACCCCCACAACATGATGCTCCCACCACCATGTTTCACTGTAGGGATTGTATTGGGCAGGTGATGAGCAGTGCCTGGTTTTCTCCACACATACCGCTTAGAATTAACGCCAAAAAGTTCAATCTTGGTCTCATCAGACCAGAGAATCTTATTTCTCATAGTCTGGGAGTCCTTCATGTGTTTTTTGGCAAACTCTATGCAGGCTTTCATGTGTCTTGCACTGAGGAGAGGCTTCCGTCGGGCCACTCTGCCATAGAGCCCCGACTAGTGGAGGGCTGCAGTGATAGTTGACTTTGTGGAACTTTCTCCCATCTCCCTACTGCATCTCTGGAGCTCAGCCACAGTGATCTTTGGGTTCTTCTTTACCTCTCTCACCAAGGCTCTTCTCCCACGATTGCTCAGTTTGGCTGGATGGCCAGGTCTAGGAAGAGTTCTGGTCGTCCCAAACTTTTTCCATTTGAGGATTATGGAGGCCACTGTGCTCTTAGGAACCTTGAGTGCTGCAGAAATTCTTTTGTAACCTTGGCCAGATCTGTGCCTTGCCACAATTCTGTCTCTGAGCTCCTTGGGCAGTTCCTTCAACCTCATGATTCTCATTTGCTCTGACATGCACTGTGAGCTGTGAGGTCTTATATAGACAGGTGTGTGCCTTTCCTAATCAAGTCCAATCAGTTTAATTAAACACAGCTGGTCTCCAATGAAGGAGCAGAACCATCTCAAGGAGGATCAGAAGAAATGGACAGCATGTGAGTTAAATATGAGTGTCACTGCAAAGGGTCTGAATACTTATGACCATGTGATATTTCAGTTTTTCTTTTTTAATAAATTTGCAAAAATTTCTACATTTCTGGTTTTTTCTGTCAAGATGGGGTGCTGAGTGTACATTAATGAGAAATAAAATGAACTTTTTTGATTTTGGCAAATGGCTGCAATGACACAAAGAATGTCTGAACACTTTCCGTACTCACTCTAACTCATGGATTCCAAAATAAAAGGAAGGGGAACAGGAAGTAAAACTGCCGATCATCACAGTAGCCTACTTCTTTTATGCATTAAAAGTTGAAAAATTAATGACAACTGTGAGTTATTAACAGTAATACAATTAAATTTAGTATGGGTGATAGGTACTGTATGTATGTGGGTTAATGTTTTTCATGAAAATTGAGGTAAAGTTTGTTAATTCATTAAATGAGTACGTTATCAAAATTGGTCCAGTGGTGAAACTACAGTTTTAGTTGGTGTGTGGAAGACTGTGTGTGCGTTACGGCCAATCAGCAACCTGGGCTTAGAGATTATCTTGTCTTGGGCATAAGCGTGACCGCCTACATGCACTAGAAGCACAGGATTGCATGGTGTATGTATGATGTGTGTGAGTAGAGAGCGGGTTGCATGGAAATATAGTACTGTCAAATGTACTTTTTCCAAATTTCATGCAGAATTTTGTTAAGATTTGTCAAATATCTTTTTGTACTGGTTAATCTTTATAACCCTAGTGTTTATTTTTAATACATTCTTTCAGTGACACCTCCTTCTCATGCACTATGTGCAAAATAATGTGTGAGCATTGCAGCTTTATCTGTAATTCCCTTGTCATATTTGAATAGAGCCACTACAGAATGTTTGCAGAATGGAGACCTTTGTTTGAACAGAGATAACACTTGCTGCATATTCCAGTTTTTAGAAGGGCTAAAGAAAAGGGGGCATACGTCATTGGATCAAGATGGTAATAGTTTGCAATAGTTCAGGAGTTAAATCTTTTGACATTAGATGCTGGTAGCTGTGGTATCTTCAGACATGCTTGATTTTTAAAACACACCTCTGGTAAAGAAGTGGTGAAGGCTTCCTGTAGAGGAAGGCAAATAAACACACGATTGTCATTTATGTGTAGTTTTGTAACCATTATATGTCGTTCCTTAATTGGTAATGTTGTGCTTGTTATTATTTTCTGCTAACATTTCTTCAGTTGTGCCCATTTATTCTTTGCAGTGGTAAAACAACATCTAGCGGCTTCTCATATTCATCTGTCACATAAAAAATGTATGATGTATGATGCAAGATCCATAATGGGAACAGTGTTACTGAATGAGATCTAGGAAGACTTTCATAAGTTTTCATCATCGCTCAAGCCTGCATTGAACATAAATGCCACAGCAGCACAAGGTTAAATACACGGTGAGAGACAAATTAAATGCGTGTCTTGTACCATCACAAGAGGACTGTAATACATAACAATACTCTTAATACTGTACAACAAGGATAGCCAACTTTGGTCTTTGAGGGCCACTGCCCTGCTTGTTTACCTGCTGATCAGGTGCATTTAGCCAATCTAGCCATTGTTTAGAAGTTAAAAGGCCAGGGATATTTGGAAAACAAGCCAGGCAGTGGCCCTCAAGGAACAGGGTTGGCTACTCCTGCTGTACAACAACAATAACCATAAGAGATGACCATGTAATTAAGCACTTATCTGAGCTGTAAGTGTTGGACTCTGAAGTAAGCAGATGATTATTGTTGATCATTGTATATGTCCTCTACATAGTATTTAAAAAATAAATAAAATAGCTTAATGAAAATGCTTGGTTTACAATATCTTCTTTAGTGAAAAATTATAATTAGTTCACTGTAGAGCATGGACATTTCTTATTAGAAGAGGTCATTGTAGGCACAGACAGGTTTTTACACGTATTTTGAAGTTGGTACAAACACATGCTGCAGCTGAGCTTTTTTTAAATAGAAGCTGATTGTGCATTCTTGTCGATGTCCCCCAACTTTCCAAAGGAAGCAAACACATGAGGCCCCAGTTCAAGGAATGTGTATATAGATGTCTAAGGCCTCTGTAATACTTGTTTGTAATGACAGCACAGCCATGAAAAACAGTCTCTTTGGTTTGAATATTTTATTTAGTGTAAATGTCATGCTGCAACTCAATAAAGAATAGACGGATACACATTGTATATGTGATGGTTTCATGCAGAGCAAATAAAAATGTTCTGAACTCAAAAGTTACTTAAGGGAAATTTGGACTACTTCCCCTGCACTAGATAGAAGTACAATACTAATGTTTGAGAAGGAACACCCCCCCCCCCCCCCCCCCATCCCCCACCCCCCCACCACCACCACCACCACCCCCCCCCCCCCCCCTCCCCCCAAAACTGTGGCGTCAATCATGCCTCACTGGAGGAAAATGTTCTGAAAGGCCACAATCCCTGTGACCTAGCCCTTTCTGAATGAAGTTCAATGCCACAAAAGGCAGCTGTACAAAGCCACACATGCAATCGTCTGAGTCACCTCAAAAGTCTTTCCGCTTTGCAATTACTGTAATATGCCAAGGTTTCAACCTATCTTGCTGTGGAGTGGCATTAACTATGAATGAATGACACAAACATGACACATAAGTCATATTCCTCATTCACTTCACAAATCTGCTTTAGATGATCACAATCATCACAATTCTAGGGATGTACTAGAGACTCTCCAGAGGAGCTCTGGATTTCACTCCCTAGAATCTCAGTGGGAGGTGGCAGAAGCATTTGGCCAGGATAAGGTGCGATCTGCTACATTCTCTTGAAAACACTCCATTATCACCACAACCGAGATGGTAGTGATAACAACCAGATGACTGCAACTGTGAATCTGTATTTGGCATGGCTCGCATCCATGGGAGCTGGTCTATCTGTGTGGTTCTGTCGCAGTGGTCCCTTCTCTTGCAAACAGAAGCTCACATCTTCCACTGACATTTCATCTCTAACTGTGCTGCCATGTGGTGTTCTGGTCAGCTAAAGACGCCTGCATCTCCCTCATATGAATGATTACGTTTTTAATTTCCTGAAGTGTTGCAGGATGTTTATAATCATTGATATTTAACAACTACAAAGAATCATGATAATTTAACAAGTGAAAATGTCACTCAAAGAAGGAACTATACTGCAGACTTCAAAGAGCAGGTAATAAAGTCTGCAGCTGAAACACAGTTTGGAGTGAGTGTTGGCATTGAGGATATAGTGCTTTACCTTTTACCTGGAGTTGTGTAATGTTACTTGTTATGCCTAGCCTACATTCTTCATAGGCTAATTTAGACTATAATTAGTATAATTGGAAATGCAACTTATACACCAAAGTGACTTATATATAACTTATATGTATTGGTCAACAAGTCCGTTTTAGCTAAAAAAAGCTGCTGTTCCGCTTATAGTCCGTAGTTTTTTTTTTAAATGCAGAGGTCTCAACTTGATGATTAATTTAAGATTTAAGGAAAACCTCATGCCAAAGCATCCTAAGTTAGAGGTTTTGTTACGTGGCAGTTTTGTTACGTGGCAGTGGTGTGCTGGAGAAGGAATGAAGGAAAGGCATAGGACCCAAATGCAGGATGAGAAAAAGGGCTTTATTTCCCTGGAATAACCAGGGCTCAGGAAAAATACAAACAAACATGAATCTAACATCCACTACAACTGAAGACAGGTCTTAACAGTAACCATTTAGCAATGCTCCCGCAAAAAACAAAGGCAAGCAGGGTACATATAAAGGGAGCGAGAAACAAAAGGCAAATTGAAAACAAGTGAAACTAATTAATGTAAATCAAAGCAAAGCTGCCAGGGACCAGTGCGGGGGAAAGAGGAAGTCACTACAAAGTAAAGGTCCCCGGCAGGAAATCCCAAAAGGGAATCAGGTTTACAACATACTGCTGTGATTTGTAACATGACATAATTTCTGTTGTGTGTATGTTGTCCTCTGAAATCACATTTGTGAAACTGGTCCCTGGGATGCCAGGCAGCCAGCTCTGCTCAGTGAAAGGAAAAAAAAAACTTGCAGGTTGTTGATTCCAAGGATAGTGTCAACAAGCAGTGGCACTCGGGAAAAGCCTGGACCAGGTTGGTTGTTGGGAACAGCTGGACAGTTTCTAGGTCATGTTTGAAAAAAAATCTTATAAGGATAAAAGAAACACTCTTGGCTCAGTTGGAGTATTTGAACTCTGATGTTTGTCTGCATTGCATCCTGCTACTGTGAGTGTTGCTCTTCAGTCAAATTTTGGGTCAGGTTTATTTATCCTAGACTCCAGCACAACTGGCTCATTTGTCCCACAGCCTTCTCATCTCAGTTTCAGAAAAAGTTGTTAGGATTTTTAATTGTTTCATGCTCTGCACTGAAATAAGGATAATGATGGACCTTAACTCTTCTCCTCTGGCTGTCTTGGTGTAAAGGAAAACTGTGACTCTGTCTTCACTGTAGAAAGGCTGCACTGTGTCTGGGCTCCTGCCGGGGACTCTGAAATATTCATGGTATAAATATTGCAAAGCTCTGCATCTAATAAAAGCGCTGGTCTTTATTAACGAGGTGACTGAGGGATCCATTGATCAAACTTTCTGTTTTATGTCATGAAGATTTTCTTTTCTGGCATTTCTTTCTTTGTCTCACATCCCTACACTTTGTCCAACTCTCCCTCCCTCATCCTGAGTGAATATGTATTTAATGTACATATTATTAAACTTTCACTCTCAAGACTTACATACTCCTTTGCAAGTCATCCAGTCTTTAGTGGATGACCCTCTCTGTTTGCCTCTTTCTCATTCTTTTCATGTTTCTCTTGCTGCGCCACGTTTTCTCTGCTGGCTGCTTCAGCAGCAGTCCAATTATCCAGTCTCTCTGAGAGAGAGCTGGAACTTTTTGATTCAACTAAATGGTTGACGTGTTGCTCTAAATGAAGAGCCCTTAACATCAGAGTTCAGTGACAGAGAAAGACATGCCGGATGAGGATGAGTTTGCTGCTCAGCCTGTCTGAGTTCCATAGTAGTGTTTCAAAAGGAAGATGAACTATGACCTCTGCCTGGTTAACATTAAGACCTGTTGTACAAGAGTGTGGCACTGGACTGAGACTGTGTTCAAATCGCTCCCTTTTTTAACCTATTGCATGTTTTACTTTTTGCCTCTTTAAAAGGTTTGAATTCTTCATCAAAACAGTGGATGCACAAAATTGTATTTTGCCTTGTGTGATACTGCTTTATTGTTTGTCAGTGATTCAGCTTTTTAGACGACTACTTTAAAACACAATAATAAAGGCAGTTTATACACAAGAAAAACACACATTATCACATTATCACAGTTATTCACATAATTTGGTAAAGATTAGATTTTCATTACATCTTCTGATGTTCTGTCTGAATTTCAGTCACAAATTAGGATTTCCAGCAGGGTTGTATTATTGTAATACAAGGTAAAATAAATGATTAAAGCATTAAAAACATCCCGTTGAAATAGTGGAAATACTGATGTTTTTCTTATAGTTGTTAGTTTAGTTAGTAGTTCTTAACTACCAAGGTATATATACATATTGTATGCACTACTGAGCAGTTTGGACTAAGCTCAATTTTCTGGCTGTTATACAAAATTTATGTAGTTTACTGTAATGTCTTAGTGTCATTGAAGCTTATATCAAATACACATTTAGAGAGAAAATGAATGTTGAATGTTTAAGTACATTTAGTTCAGGTTTTTGAACTGAACTTTAAGTAAGTTATCATTAAAAACTCAAACCATTAAGCCGTAGTGGATAATGTAGACATTTAAATGAAACTTAAGTATACTGGTAGCAAAGACACATCGCAGCATTGATTGTAACCTAAACGAAACAGTTGCTTTTCAATTCCTTGAAGATTCCTTATTGCTATACCGCTTTTGCATTTTCATTTAGAGTTGTGAATGAAAACCTTTAACTTGTTTTCTAAGATATCTGATTCAAGGTTGCCAGCATTAATGAATATTTCACTCATTCAAGCCTTCAACATATAACATTTGGAAGGTCAAAATTCCAGTAATGTTTGTAGTGTAAATTACATTAATTGTAATAATATGTTGTATGAGTTCCTTAACTAATGAGGACGTGTGTACATACTTTTGACTGGCAGTGCAGGTTTTGTCCAAAAGCCATCCAAGATCACAATAGAGTATGACAGTCCTGAACCATTACCTCACTTCCTCTAAGTCTACCCTTTTCCTTCCTTCACTTCCCCCTCCCATCCTGCCCCATCATCATCACCCCAGTGGTTTGTGTGTCCCAGACATTTTGTCCCAAGGAAGTCTGTCAGTGACAAATTACCCTCATCAGGAATAATCTGCAAAGTAGTCATTATGAGTTTCCTCCCAGTTCCATGTGTCAGTCTGTCATGTCTTGACAATTGAAAAGGGTAGAGTGGGTGTGTGTGGTGGTGGTGGTGGTGGGGAGGGGGTTTGCGGGGGTGATCAATGCTCATCTATGTAACCTATGCCTATGTACATGCAGACCAGCTCAAGGCTGTGTTTTCTCTTTTTTTTTTTACATTTTCTTTATACACAATTATTATTTGAAATAACTTCCAAAACCATTTGTAATGGATATATTTGTCCAAAACAATATTTCACTATACAAATATATGATATCTATTTAAAATTCTTTAAAAAACTATATGTTCGGTTGCCATCACAAGCACAGTGGAACAGGAACAGGCATGCACAAACAAGCTGTAGATGATTTGGCTTGGGTTTATTCCTTGAAGTCTACTTTTTGAGTTACATGGGATAAATTTAGATGACCATAAGAGAGCTGGAAAAGCAAGTTATTTTAAAGATTCTGTTTAAAAATTCCAGTTAGTGAATTTGAAAAGCTGTTGGACTTTAAATAAAACAGAAATCTATCTCACGTCATGTAAATGAAAGAACTGCTGGAGGTGCAATCAGTAACATCCAGGAACCCAAAAAAAGATGGCAGCAGTTGATGAAAAATAGACAGCTCACAGACAGTCTTCAAATTCCAAGGGAAAAATTGTCAAAATTCACCTCATTTGAAAAAAGATTAATAGTGGAGAAGTGTAAAGATACAGCGAGCAAGTCTTTCTTCTCAACAAAAATGGAGCCAAATACAGAGAGAGAAACAGTAGTGCACATCCCCTCACCTGTAAAGCATCTGGGAAGCAGCATCATGCTTGGCTGCCTCTGGACCTGGCTCAGTGGATTTTACTGATGTTACTGATAATGGCAGCCAAATGAACTCTGAAGCATACAGAAAGAACTTGTCTTTGCTGTCACATATAATTAAGGAGTCTATTGGGAAGAAAAGGTGCAAAATGTGGGCCAAGTCAGTTCAATAATTTAAAGCACTTTTTAGTCGCTGGCTGTGTTCCTATTGAGATTTATTCTACAAATAACCAGAACAAATGCTCAGTCAGACAATTAATGCCTCACAGAATTCTCGCATTAGGAGAGAAGTGTGTGACTGATATTTCTGAACTGAACTCTTGATCTGTGCTCTTTCTGTGCATACATGCCTGCTTAAGGCAAGTCAAACAACTCTGGGAAAGCACACACAACTTGATCTCTTCCACGGTTTTATCACTTGTGGGGGCACTCTACCACTAGCTGCCATTTTCTAAGTGGTGCATTTTCTAAGCCATCTTTGGTTAGGCTAAGTTACTCAAGACTCTGAATCATGGCAGGCAGCAGGTGGCTCGGCTAAGTCTTTTTTAGGAACAAAAATTCATAGAGCAGCACTACATTAGTGATAAAGTTCTCAGTGCAGGTTCTCTTTCAGTGCTGGATTCTTGTAGCTTACTGGATATCGAAACATCTGTCACTAAGTATAGAGTGGAGCATGTGTGTTTTGTTGATTCTGATCTCTTTTTTTTAGTAAATTAGCTGTCACACTACAAAATGGCATTCACTCATCCACAGAAAATAGGTGGGCCTGGAAGCATGGTGATCTAGTGAGTACTCTCAGAGCTATTCGGTGAACTGCTGTAGGTGCAATCTAGCAAGCTAATCGTTAGCTCTGCTGCCCGGCCGTGCCAGCCACTGTTCTGATTGCTTCGCTCTAATTTCACTCTACCGTTTTGTTTTCTTCTCTTTCTTTACTTTGACGAGGGACAATAGAGCTCTCTTAGGGTGCTTTCACATATACCAGCTTTAGTCTGAAATCGAACTCAGGTTTGTTTTCTCGCTTCATGCAAGTCACTTCATTTGGTGTGAACACAGTAATCGCACCTGGATGCAGGCCGAAACAACTGCACTGAAACCTCAAAAAAAGAGTTGGTCTCAATCCGAATCATGCACCAAACTTTGGTGCTGTCTCCTGGTGAGAAAGCATAGCTGTTACATTTTGGTGGTGATGGTGATGAGATGAGTGAAGGAGAGGAGGCGTAGGACCCAAGTGCAAGACACTTAATCATTTATTTAACCTGGATTTCCCAGGTTCACGCATAAACAACATAAATTCGCCACTCAGCGTTCAAGTCAGGCAACTTAAGACAAAACGAGAGCTAGCACTCACATGCATCAATTCACATCAGGTAACAGTGTCATCAATTGATGCTCCCACAACACACAAGGGAAAGAAAGATGCATATAAAGGGAGCAAGAACAAAAGGCAGAGTGTGAACAGGTGAAAATGACTGGGGTAAATTAATGCAAAGCTGCTGGGGACCAGTGCAGGAACTTATCACAAAATAAAGGTCCCCAGCAGGATATCCCAAAAGGGAATCATGACAATACCAAAACAAAAAAAAGGACCAAAAGCTGTGGATCATATGATTTGAGGGCTTTGAGAATTAATGCACTCCACCTCCTGTATTGTCTTGTCTCTTGGCTTAATTTTCAAACTGGTAAATACCTAAAGTGGTAAATTCAATCAACATAATGACAGGGTGACGACAGAACTGTGTAGGTCAGTAGTTCCCAACCCTAGTCCTCAAGGACCCCTGCCCTGCTTGCTTTCTAGCTATCCCTGCTGTACTCACAGCTGATTACCTGGACCAGGTATGTTCAGCCAATCAGAAGAGGGAAGTGCAGAGATAGTTCTAAAACAAGGAGGGCAGGGGTCCCTGTGGACCAGGATTGGGAACCACTGGCGTAGGTTAACCTCTATGGTGAAATTGTCCCTCCAATGTCACAGAAACACGCAGACGTTCATAATACAGGATCTTCTTCCTGTGTTTCCTTTTTTGTTCCTGCGGCAGACACATTTGACCAATAAGCGGAGAGGACGTTATTATGTCGCTTGAAGTGATGCAATTTGGCACATTTAGATTTTTCTCTTACTTAACTTAATAACACCCTCAGCTAGTAAACTTGCTAATGATAAATATCTATGTCCTTTCACTTGCTATCTCAGTTTAGTCAGAAGCTGTATCACCCTCGTCTCATAAGTTGTGTTTAATTTGCCACCTGAAATTGTGTTTTGCTATTGTACAAGACTCATCAGAATTATACAATTTATAATTTGGTGATTTTTTTTTTTGCATGGTTGAGTGCATATCACTGAGGTCTAATGGTGTTTTCATTTTTAGTTTTTGAGAGCTGATTTCAGACCTATTTCTGGATAACCCTTATATTTGAAATGCTGCATCTTTTTACTTCTGAATTATTCCCCAGAACTGTAAATTATAGTAATAAGTCTCTAAAATTGAGTTATTGGCAAGTTGTAAAAGAAGTGGGATCTCAGAGGTAGAGAGGCTGTTTCAGTCTGTTGGCTTTTTTGTAAATAGTGGTAAAAGTCCTATTGTTTTGTTTAAGTTTTTAAAAATCTATCTAAACTTTTTGTAATCAATGTATACAGTCTTCACACCATGCCACTAATCATAGCGTAAATCCGCAACGTGACAAACTGTTTTCTGTTTGTAGTTGTAAGATGTTAATTAGTCCATAAGCAGCTTGTTAGAAAGATACAGGCCAGATCTTTAGACATTTCCCATGTGTGAGTCATTCTTAAACTAACATTAAATAATTGAATTCCTAGTGCTGACATCTGCAGCTTCACATTCCCAAATTATTATTCTCACATTTAAACCCAGGTGGTGGTGCAGCATCAGATTGTGGATTTCCTGATGTTAACAGTGAATGTCCTTACTCTTCCCCTCAACCACAGAAACTGATGAAAATAATGGGCAAATTATATTACATTTTTATAGAACTGCAGAACAAAGCATTGGTAGATTTCTAACAGTCTTCTAATACTGGAAATGCAACTTTAATTCGTTTTTTAAATACTGTTTGCGTGATTTGTTTTTCTATCACTGACTCATCTGTGTGGGTAAGAAACATCTGGATTTTGCAGTTAAATAAACGTTTCTTTCTTATAGATATTCATTGTGTAATTTCATTGGCTATGTGCACTCCTTTGGTTGATCCATACTCTGACGGTTTGCAATAAAGCATTTAGGCCACCCTCCTCCTTGTCTGACCACTTGGTTTCATTTTCTGGATTGTCCTGTTTCTTGTAACAGTTACAGCAGCTGTCAGTCTCTCAAACTTTGTTTGTGTAACACTGCCTCCATTCTTACCATTCAACATGTATATTAGTACACATGAGAACTGTGTCATGTTGATCATCTATGGTTACTTTTGGAAAGCCAGAATATGAGGCTCATCAAAGTGTGAGCACACAGTAACATAAAGGTTTTGTGTCTTGTGTGAACTTCTGGTGTAGCTCCTACACATTTTTATAAATGAGGCCCCAGTTCTCAAGGCAACAGAAACAAACAGTGACTACTTGCAGGGCCTCCACCAGATATACATAATAGATTTCTGTATTTACATTAAACATGTTTGGCATGTGTTTAGGTGGTGTAACAACTACATTTATAAGGACAAGTATTTGCAAAAATAGATATGATTTGTTGTAGTCTACATGCAGACAGAACATTGCACTGGGAATATGGCAAGAGCAATATGACTAAGAGCTGTTGTGTAATACACTGCACAAATCTCAGTTGATGGGAAAATGTTCATTATCCCAAGAGGGAAACATTCTCTTCAGCACACGGTACATAATTACAAGCACCTATTGATTTATAAGCATGCAGGCTGTGTTTAGTACACACTCTGGGTTTTTCAGCTAGGTGTGCAGCTGCAACTATCCAGTGGCCACTTGGAGTCATCTCATACCCATTAACAACTACATATGCCAAGTCAGTACAATGGCCCTCAAAGCCAAAGGGGACCACCAGCTGTTTAGTGTTCACCTCAGCAGCTAAGTGCAGATAAACCCACAGGCTCAAGGAGGGTGTCAGAGAACCCCCCACCCCCCCAAAAAAAAAATTTCAAGTTGACTCTGCAAAGAGTTACTGCACCCTACCCTAATTAGAAGCTTATTTTTCTGAACCAGTATGTTCAAAAATACTCTTTGGCTAAACAACAAAGTTTGCGTTCTAACATCTTTTTTTCTGTGTTGGTACAAAGAATGCACTAAAGATGACTCAGGCGCAGATGCTGTATGGGATCAGTGAATTCGCGATCAATAAACATATGTTGAGCCATATAAAGTTGTAGGTCTTTGTAGTAGATGCAAGTTAGTTACACTTAATTCAGGTGTGAGAAGTGGCAGAGTGACTGAATAATCTTTATGGTTTATTTTAAATGTTGTATCTGTCTGGTCAACCAGTGCACATGAAATGTTAGTTGGAATCAAAGAGATAAGCTATAGTCGTTACTGTTTATTACAATATTGTTACCAGTGATTTATGACTCAAATATCTTCAAATTACTTTTAAGTATGTATTTAAAATATGTTTTATGCAATATATTGAGTACCACACAGTAATTACAGATGGTGAATAGTTACAGAAAGATTTCAGTGCCCGCTGGTTGCAAGCTAGATAAAATGCCCATTAGGGAATAAGGAATAAGCTTTTTAGACAAGACTTCATTTCTAGACAGGCTCTGTGCCATGTGGTTAAATCCATGATGGGGTGAAGACATCCTCGTAATACTGACAACGATGAAGAACAACCGGTCAATCATATTATACAACAGCTACAAGAGGCTCTACAGCTGTCCCCTTTTACGCTCACTAAGCTTAATAAAATGCGCCATCTATTATACTCACCAGCCACTTTATTAGGCACACCTTGCTAGTATCACGTTGGACCCCCGTTTTGCCTGCAGAACTGCCTTAATCCTTTGTGGCATAGATTCTACAAGGTGTTGGAAACATTGCTCACAGATTTTGGTCCATATTGACATGATAGCATCCCACAGTTGCTGCAGATTGGTCGGTTGCACGGCCACGATGCAAATCTCCCGTTCCACCACATCCCAAAGGTGCTCTATTGGAGTGAGATCTAGTGACTGTAGAGCCCATTCGAGTACAGTGAACTCATTGTCATGTTCAAGAAACCAGTTTGAGATGATTTGAGCTTTGTGACATGGAGCATTATCCTGCTGGAAGTAGCCATCAGAAGATGGGTACACTGTGGTCATATAGGGATGGACATGGTCAGCAACAACACTCAGGTAGGCTGTGGTGTTTAAACGAAGCTGAGGTGGTACTACTGTGAGGGGCTGAAGAAGAAAATATCCGACACACCACCAGCAGCCTGAACCACCTGAAAGAAGGCAAAATGGATTCATGATTTCATGTTGTTTACGCCAAATTGAGACTCATCAGAGCAGGCAATGTTTTTCCAGTTTTCTAATGCCCAATTTTGATGTGCCCATGTGAATTGTAGCCTGAGTTTCCTGTTCCTTGCTGACAGGAGCGGCACCCTGTGTGGTCTTTTGCTGCTGTAACCCATCTGCTTCAGGGTTCGACACGTGCGTCCAGAGATGTTCTTTGACATACATCAGTTGCAGGTTTGGAAATGAACTTTTATGCCCACCTGCTACTGTGTGTGATTAATTTTAAAATGTACCAGCCAGACTTTTTTACCAGTCACATTTTTATTTAAACATGCAGCATGTAACCACACGTGAAAATTAATACAAGACCCACAATATTCAAGCATGATTACCTGGGCAAATAAGCCCATAAATTGCATAAAGTAAATATTTAAACTCTTAAGGAAAATACTGAGTGACATCCTGTGTGTGTGAGATTACATTTAATGAGTTGTACAAATCAGACAAAAACAAAAATATTCCGCATCCTAATCTCCAGTCCCAGTTTAATGTCCCCCCTGCTGGACAGAATCGCCCGATAGCTGGGATGTAACTTCATGGAGGGAGTATCTTCAGGGGCTGAGTTTGCCTAGTACTATCTTTTGTACCTGGATGTAGAATTTAAATGATTTATGGTCTTTAGTGGCTTAAAATTTTAAAAGGTTTAGTCCCAACATTGAAACTATTAGTATAATAATATAATTGAGGACATACCAAACACAGCATTGTCTCTTTTGTCTCCTTGTAAATTCAGTTCAGTTGTTACTCTCAATTACCAGCTTTTCACTACTTTTCATTAAAAAATCATTTCCTGACCTTTGCCTCTGTGGTCTGCATTTCCTCCTGGAAGGTTTAGTCAGAAGACGTCTTAATCGCTGCAATGTAGTGTCACATTGTTCTTTTGTTGTTGAAGTAGTTGTTTGCCACAACGTTAGCCTGGACTATTTGACCTAAACCTAAGGTGATTCTTTTCAGCTGCTTGTGGCTAGCTGTTAGCAGCCTCTGCTCAAGTTGCCTAGGTAACCCCATATAGCTCCCTGATTAAGTGTGTGTCAAAGTGAGGCTCGTGATTCAGTCTGTAAAATAGCTCTATTAGAATTGCATAATTTGTTTCTATATACTACTTTTATTTATCTGCCACTGGGGCTGGTAGGTTAGGCAAACATGCCACTACAAAAAACACCCACGTGGCAGGTGGCGGGAGCTCATTTCTAGCGCTGGTTGTAACAAGTAGTCATTTGAGCTGTTGCTGCCTTTCTGTCAGCTTGGACCAGTCTGGCCATTCTTCTCTGACCTCTGGCATCAACAAGGCATTTTTGCCCAGAGAACTGCCGCTTACAGACTATTTTCTATTTTTCAGACTATTCTCTGTTAACCCTAAAGAGGGTTGTACATGAAAATCCCTGTAAATAAGGAGTTCTGGAAATACTCTGACCGGCCTGTCTGGGACCAACAACCATGACACATTAGAAGTCACTTTAATCAGCTCTCTGCTGCTCGGATTGAAATTCAGCAGATCGTCTTGATCATGCCTTGTTCATCATCTTCATAATTTTTTTTTCATTAGCCTTTTTGTGGTTTGTCTAAATTATAGCTTATACTGTAGGCTAAATCCCATTCTACACCCACTTCCACAGCATATGGGAGTTATACTTGGTTTACGTGGGGACTTAAAGTCTCTGATAGTTTATGTATGCACAGTTGCACCTGCTTTTTACGGCACTGGTACATTAGTTTCTGCTATGCACAGAATGAGCCTCTCAAACATAAAGAAGCATTAAGCTATATATAACAATGAAACAAACTCATGGGAACAAAGAGCAGACACAATAGGCTCATGAAGTTGTTAAAGTTAGATGCAGACATCATCTCCTTAAAACTCTCCACAGTTGTTATTTCTTAGTGGAAATAAGTATTGTACAATACTGTTTTGTGATGCTTCTACTTTACTCCATTCATATTTTCCTGATTGAACACATACTGATTGAACACACTGAATCACATTGAATGAAATATGAGGCTGTGTTGTTGATATCCCCAACACTACTACATAAAATAACAGCGACAACAATAAAACATTACATACATTGCATTTAAAATCTATGGAATCTAGGAAAATAGTTTATAATATGACACATATTTGACATCATTGTCTAATTGACAAGCAATTTGCATTCAATTTGTGCCTCTCAAAAAGCTGCTGTTCAATTAGTGTGATCTTGTCTAGTCTTAGTGTAGTAAAATATTTGCATCTAAATATGAACACCTCACCTTTGCTTCTGCATTTATATGTAACTCCCACTTTATTGTTTATATTCCCATTGTTGCAGAACAGCCAGCGCACAAAATTGAAAACATCAACATTTATTTATGACTCTATTCTGAAAGCATACCTATTTTCTAAGATGACTATAATTACCTTTTTAAAATTCTCCTTTTTTTTTTTTTAGTATTTTTCATTGTTTCTCTATATTTTTTATAACATCAGTTTTATAGCCCCCCTCCCCCTGAATGAGAAAAGAGAGACAGAGTGAGAAACTGACAAACAGAGACAGAAAGAGAGAGAGAAGAAAATGGCATTTGTGAGGGCCCATCGTGTTTCCCGAAACCTTGATAAAGTGCGAGGCTTGGCGTTTCGATACGGCCGTTAATTAGCTCTCCCTCCCTTGTGGGGTCTGCCTGATTGAGCGACTAATGGTTTGCTTTAAAGTGCTGAATGAACAAATATGTGTGTGTGTGCATCAAATGAGTGTCTATATGTGTTTCAGAGTGCTGTTTGTTTTTCGTATGGCTTATTTCCTAATGTGTGTGTCTGTGCTGATGAGAGCGTCTGTCTGTGACTGTAAGTGTGGAGTCTGTACTGTGCCTTGGTCAGCAATACCAACAATCTGAATAAAGTTGATTCTGCAACGGTATGACTGCAGTGGATTGGCACAGCAAACTTTAAGTCGAAAAAAGGCATCTTTTCATTTGACTGCTTTGAATTAAATTTAGAATTTTCAGGGAGGGGACTTAGGGCTGGCTCACCATCTCATTCATGAGCACACATCCACAGTGATAATCATTTAGATTAGGTCACTAAATTTGTGCCAGTGGTACTGCTGATACAGCTGTAATGTCATCTTTTTTGGGTGCAAGCCCATATTTCTTGCACTTGCACTTGTTTTGACCCACATTTGATGTAATTTAAAGATTGGCCTGCATGGATTTGTATTATTGTTCCATTATGGAAGCAATATCTAACAAAATGGGTAATCTTTTGTATAAATCACCTGCAGTAGTGTGCATCAGGCTCATCCTGATGCACTCTGAGCAACATTAAAGATTTCTGGACATATCAACTTTAATCAAGTCCCAAACACTATTATCTCTGAATAATAAAATAATATATGTCATCTTGAAAGGATTATTAAAAGTATCTCTTTTATCAGGTCAGTGACCAGAGTCTCCCTTTTCCTGCAGTGTGTGCTCTGTAGTGTGATTATTGTACATAATGCTGGTATATGAGTAAGTAATTTATGAAAATGTTTTTATGAAATCATCGACAATTCAGAATAGTCACATATTAAGGAAACTGATCCCAAACAATAATATTCTTCACCTTGCTCATTTTTGGAAGATTTTATTTTAGCTTTCAGCTGTTTCTAATAGCTTCAGAATGGAAAAGAATTAATTCAGGTGTCTTTACTAATCCCATGTCATATTGGTATTAGGAGCTGTAAGGGCTATGAATTTCTAACTCGTTAAATGGCTTTCCTTGGAGCTCACAAGATGACTGGAAATCAAGTTGCTAGAAAGGATTCTCACCATAATCAGTGAAGGGAAACTATCAATCTATTGTATGTTATAAGTCAACCATATAAAGTCAATAGGTTTTTTATTTTGAAGCCATCTTTTGACCTCCTTCATCTGCTGTATATATGGAGGAGCGGTCCAATGGTAACAGTCAAGCAAAGACTATACTGTAGCTATAGCACTATTCAGTGCATGATGTGGCTTTACTACAGCGGAGGGGCCAGAAAGTTAATGAAACAAGCAAATCCAGCATTTACATTCAGGAATTAAAAGCTTGTCAGACATCAAACCACTACACACACGGTTATAATATGACGCAGGATGAAACTGCTGTTAAGTTTCCATGGCAGCAGTTACTTTATCCTCTATTGTGACGTAAACAATGATCATTAGCCTCAGTGTTGTTCACATATCTTTTTTAGCAGGAAAAATATACTGAATTTACAGTGATTGCATTGAGGTTATTATTGAATAATGAAAACATAATTACTCAGCAACACTAAGTTCAGTGGTTCAAAAATGTATTTCACGAAGGGATATCTAGCTTTGAAACACATGGGGTTCTGTACATTCACATTTTGGTGACTTTGCTTTTCTCCTCAAAGTCCTGACCTGGACTTTCCTCCCATTAATCTGTCTGGAGGGATGACAGTGACTGATGTGACTGGACATTATTGAAGCTTGACTTCAAATTCTGATACTGAATTTCTCCTCTAAATAATATAATCATCCTTTTCTCCACATTGCTGCGCCAGATCTGAGCTAGGAGCCTTTGTGCTTTCTCATGCTACATTTGAGGAAACCAGATGCCTCAGAGTCTGTTGGTATATTGGATCTTGTTAGGATGCTTAAGCTCTTTCAGGCACAAAGAGCTTCCCTGTAATGGAGAGTCTTAACTTTTCTTCATCTCGTGTCCTCACTGTCTCTTAACCTGCTGTACACTCTTCTTTCCCTCACTTAACCTCTCTCTGTTCTCTCTCTTAACCTGCCTCGTTTTACATCTCTCACCTCTCTGTTAGCCTTGTTCTCACTGCAACCACTTCTACTTTGTCTCTCCCACTGTCTCGTCTCTGTTCCCTTTCTTCCGCCTCATTACATAATCGCTGAAAGAGAGAGGCTCTACTTTAGATGAGTTGGGCATTTGGTTTTTGTCCTCTGGGATTTTTTTTTTGTGTCTTATTTCATCTATTTTTTTCTGTCTCTTTCTGAGCTCCTTCTAAAATCTTCAATTATTCTGTCACCTGGCGACAGACTTTTGGTCTTCATCGCCCCTTTCTCTTCATACCTACTGAGACCAGCACCATTGTCTCTCTCAGTCGCCTTGTGTCCTCTGTATTCGCTCAACACATTATTGGTCTCTCTAGTTTACATGTCAGTTCATAGGTTTCATTCAATTATTTCCTGACTGGTTTCATTGCCTCTTCCTAAGTAGTTCTTTCCTTTTCCTGCCATCTGTTGTCTCACTCCTCTGTTACTCTATTAGTCCTTTATTTCTACTCAGTTTTTTTTTATTTATTATGTCTGTATGTACACTTTTATGCTGGTGGTATTTTTCAGAGAAGTAATTTGTTCTTGAAATAGCAGCTCAAGTTTTGGTAATACAAAGAGTCCTCTGGTATGTTTGTGACATCCAGAAAAAAACTGCTCAAAAGATTAAGGGAACAGTCAAAGCACAAACTGGCTCTTGATGAATGAATTATTCAAGTATGTTCTGCACCAGAGTGACCCAGGGCCCACTGCACCAGTGTAAGGTCTGACAGTCGCTCTCAGGATTTCATCCTGGTACCTCACAACAGTCAGGGAACTGTTGGCTGTGGCATGGACATTTCCTCCCGACACCATCACTGACCCGCCACCAAAACACTGATGCTCGATAATGTTACAAGCAGCTTAGCATTCACCATAGTGTCTTCAGACTCTTTCACGCCTGTCACATGCGCTCAGTGTGAACCTGCTCTCATCTGTGAAGAGAACAGGGTGCCAGTGGCTGACTTGCCAATTATAGTGTCGTCTGTGAATGCCAGTCGAACTGCACTGTGCTGGGCTGTGAACGCAGGTCATACTAGAGGATGTCAGGCCCTCACACCCACTCTCATGGAGTGTGTTTCTGACAGTTTGGTCAGAATCATGCACACTAGCATACTGCCGGAGGTCATTTTTTAGGGCTCTCACAGTGCTCCTCCTGTTCCTACTTGCACAAAGGAGCAGATATTGGTCCTGCTGCTGTGTTTTTGTACTTCCACAGCCTTGTCCAGCTCTGCTGGTGTAACAGCCAGTCTCCTGGTGTCTCCTCTATGCTGGGACAGGGGCCCATTTGTTGTTAGAGCACCAAAGCACCAGTGTCATAGAGGATTTGGCTAATGGAAATACTGTACAGGGGGACACTCTCTAGAGCTTTGGACAAACAGTCCACTCCAGATGCCCTCTGTGAAGAATGAGCTAGAGCGAGCCCCAAACTGTCAAAAATTAGCATTACTGCTTGTATGAATGGTTTTGACATGAGATGTTCACAATCGAGTATTTTGCTTTTTTTTCATGCCTCTGGCACGTAAAGACCTTAAGAGTAAGGTATCTTCAGTATCCATTTTAATTATTACTTATTAAATCTGACTCTCATAGGTCCCTTGCTTCATGTAAGTGCAATACTAAATTGCAATTCAAGAAATGCTGTAACATGCAATTGCAAAAAATACATTGCTTGCTTGATAGTTGTTTTCTGTGGTTAATAGTAAGCATTTTATTTAGTCAGTTAAACCAAAGATAGGGATTTGTGATAAACATGTTAATGGTTATTTATCACATTTATTATTTGTTTTATACTTGTGCCATGAAATAATCTAGTGATCATATTTATGATGTGGTCATGATGCACTGACTCAAGTTGTGTCATACTCCGGGACTTTTATTTACCTACTGCCTTTCAAAAAATCCAATTATTTACTTTGCTTTTGTACTATCAATCATTTTGTTAGAGTAACTGTCACATTCTTTTCCAAAGTGTGGATATCTTATTTGGAATGAAACCCATGAATGCTTTTCACCTATCATTCCTTCCTCCTGCTTGTTTATTTTCTCTCACTCCTCTTCCTCTCTGTCCACTCGGGGGCCGCGGGGCCGATCTATCGGCCTGTCAGGCAGTCAGGATCCGACATGTCCATCATGAGTGAGTCAGTCTGCCAATCCCTCAGTGTGTCAGTCAGTTGGTTGGTTGGCCTGTCTTCCCTTTAGTCTCAACTCTGTGGAGGTAAACATTTGCAGGAGGTTTGCATGGAAAAACATTTCCCATGCAGCCAGTGCTCACAAATGAGCATATTAGTATTCCACACGAGAAGGCACTTTCCAGCGTTTTCTAATCGCTCGGCATCAGGCAGCTTCCAACCAATGCAGAAAATCAATGACATCATAGCCACATAATTGCATGTTACCAGCAGAGGCACAAGATTTCAGCGCCTTTGTGCATGCTTGTGTGTACAAGAATGTGGGAGTGCTCTTGTGCATGCACATTTGTGTTCAAATCCTTGTACACTAGTATATTTTCATTATGTGTATAAAAATGAGATCATGGGATTCATTCCCCAAGCCATTTGAGTGATACTCGCAGCCTGCAAGAATATGAGTGTGCAGCTAAATAACTGTAAAGGTAGTGGAGAATAGAGTACATTCTCACATGCTTAGTCTCTTGGGTTTCTTAATATCTGCGAGAGCACACTGCACCATCTGCACTGCTCAGAACATGGAGGAGGAGGAGGAGGTGGAGAGAGAGAGAGAACATTTTCATGGAGACGTAGTAGCATTAGCTGCAACGCTGAACAGTGACCTGACACTCTGTTTCCAATTTCAAATTCAAATACAGAACTCATCCTTGGGGACCCTCACCTTTCTCAGCCCCCCTTCTTTGTCTCACTCTTTCTTCTTTCTCTCTTCTAGGGCTTCTCTCTTTTGTTCACTCTCACCTTTCCATCTCATCCCATCCTGCTCTCAATTCGCTTTTTCAATTTCAAAATGCTTTGAAGCCAGTGCCAGCTGAACCCCCCCCCCCACACACACACACACACACTCCTAACCCCCCGAGACCGAACTTGGGGACTCCTTACCTTTTTTTTCATCGTCTCTATATTTCTCCTTACTCTGTCATCAATCTTCCACCACTCTCTCTCTAACTCTCTCTTTCTTGCTGCCCCCACCTAGCCCTGCCTTTTTCACTCCATTTCTGTTTTTTTACTGGATGTATTGTTCTTGCTTGAAAAACTGGTTTCTGGACAGGGGAGAAGTAAATCTTTTGTGAC